>NC_058132.1:347427671-347436260 GCF_016433145.1 Gracilinanus agilis | reverse complement strand
CTCTCTCTCTCTTTTAATCACTTTATTTTTTTCTTCCATCATCTTCATTGGCTAGGTCTCTCCTCCTCACACTCAAAACCCAATCCAATCCAATCCAATAACCATTAGTTGTGTCAACACTCAATAGTCAGTAGTAGGTCAGCAAGTATTCATTATAATCTTACAATGATTAGAGCACTATGCTAAGGCAAAGTAAAGGCCTATAAACTCTAGGCAAAATCATGGAGTTCCCTTTGTGCTTATTCTCACATTTTCCTCTAATTTTTGAAGGGAAATTATTTGTATATATAATATGTATATTATATGTATATAATATGTACCCATCAATGTATACATTTGTGTATATGTGTATACACATATGTATGTGTATGTATGTTTATGTGTATATATGTAAAATAAAAGCTAACATATATAATGCTTATTATGTGTCAGACACTTTACAAATATCTCATTTTGCCCTCGCAATAATTCTTGTAGGTAGGCTCTATTATTTATTCCCAATTTATAGATAAGAAAACTAAAACAAACAGAGGTTAAGTGATTTTCACAGTAACACATCTAGTAAACATCTGAGGCTGAATTTGAACTGAATGTGTCTATACATATGTATGTGAATATATACTTACATTTATATATGTGCATGTATAGACATATTATATGTAAATATACATACAAGTGCACACATACACATATATACATATATTCTTATTTTCTGCATTGTCTTTTTTTAATATAGGCTGATGCTGACATCCTACTTAACTGCCTGTTAAATCTCCCTCCTATATCTCACATAATTTTTTGTCAAATAATTTCTTCTACTTCTCCTTTCTTTATGTTTTTTCCTCCTACCACATTCTTCCCTTGCTCTACCTCCCTGATTGTCTCTCTTGACTTCTAGCTTTCTTTCCATATTCCTGTATAATGACTCTACCTTCTTCTTTTTGACCTTCCTTGTTTTATTTCAGAACTCTCTTCATTCTGGTATTTTTTTTCTCATGTAATTGCCTATGTCCATTGAAATTGTTGGCTTTAAGACTTTTGAATGTAGTAAAAACCTTGATAAGTTGCCCAGATTTGGAGGAAAGGTCAATCTGAAATAATTAAGTCTAAAGAAATGGAGCTTAAAAAGAAATTCAATTTTCTTACTTTCAAATAGATAGAATAACTATTGACAGAAAAGTGGTGAGCAAGGCTAATCGTGTATTTTTTTTTAACATTCCTCAGAGCTACTATGTGCAAACCACATTGTCAGGCATAGTAGGAATGATTGAGTGAATGAAAAGCACTATTGATATGATTCTCAGTTCTCTGAGTGAAAGGTTCAAAGGAGAAGTGGAAGGCTAGAGGTTTATATGCTGAGCAAAGTAAAGAGAAGACTGTATGATCCAAAGGAAGGGCTAGCCTAGTGACTTGGCTCCTCCCAAAATGGTCTTTGGAAGTGTTATTTGGAGGGTAGATTAGTAGTTGGTAGGTAGGGCTTACAATGCCTTGATGAAGAAGAGGCTACATGATCCCAACAAGTACAGTCAAGTGACTTTTATCCTTGCAATTATTCCTAGAGGCTACAAAGTATTGGACAAGGTTCTTCCATCACTAAATTCCTATGATATTAGGATTGAAGCCCATAAAGAATCCTTTCAGAAATTTGACCAAATCAAAGAAATGACCAATGAAGGTACCACACACACATACATACAACACCCACACACACATGCATACATACACCATACCATACCACCATCACATCAACAAACCTCCAAAGCCAAATAGAAACAATGACTCAAATTATTGACTTGAAGAAGACTTCAGAGGTCATTTAGTCCAATTCCCTAACCAACGCATATAAATACCCTCTGATGATCCTGAAAAATTTGGTTTTATGCAACTAAAGGAATCCTAGACAGGACTAATTTTTGAATGATCAGGCAGCTTTCTCCATTAATGACCTATCAGTCTCTGATCCCCAAACCATTCAGAGTTCAAAACCAGATTTCTGATACTTTCAAATTCATAATGAAAATCATCCTTTTTAGAGAAGTACTCAGAATCACTATTCTTCAGATCTTTGTCCAGAAAAATTGTATTACTCTCAACAAAATCTAGATATTTACTCTAGTATCAAGGCCAGGATCAAAAGGCCAGACACAAGGTCGTTGGTCCGATGGTAAATCAAGGTACAGAAAGACAAAGTAGGATATGGAACTGAAACAGCATTTATAGCACCATAAATCTAGGCATGAAAGGACTGTTAGAAGGCATCTAGTCCAACCCCTCTTTTCTTTTCTTTTATAATTTTTCTTTTTAGAAAATTTTTTCATGGTTACATGATTAATGTTCTTACTCTCCCCTCCCACCTCCTGCAGCCAAAGTGCATTTCAACTGGTTTTTACATGTGTCCTTGAATCAAGACCTATTTCCATACTATTGATAATTGCACTGGGATAGTCATTTAGAGTCTACATCCAAATTCACATCCACATCAACCCATGTGTTCAAGCAGTTGCTTTTCTTCTGTGTTTCTACTGCCATAGTTCTTCCTCTGAATGTGGATAGCATTCTTTTCCATAAGTTCATCAGAATTGTCTCAGATCATTGCATTGCTGCTGGTACAGAACTCCATTACACTTGATTTTACCACAGTGTATCTGTCTCTGTATACAATGTTGTCCTAGTTCTGCTCCATTCACTCTGCATCAATTCCTGGAAGTCATTCCAGTTCACATGGAATTCCTCCAGTTCATTATTCCTTCAAGCACAATAGTATTCCATCACCAGCATAAACCACAATTTGTTTAGCCATTTCCCAATTGAAGGGCATACCCTTGTTTTCCAGTTTTTTGCCACCACAAAGAGCGTGGCTATAAATATTTTTGTACAAGTCTTTTTCCCTATGATCTCTTTGGGATATAAATCCAGCAGTGGTATGACTGGATCAAAGGGCAGACAGTCTTTTAAAGCCCTTTGAGCATAGTTCCAAATTGCCATCCAGAATGTCAACCCCTCTTTTCTTAAGATGAAGCTACTAAGGCCCATAGAATTTACTGATTGGCCTATTATTACCCAGGTAATAAGTGGTATAACCAGATTTCCTCAGAAGCCATCCAGTTCAACTTATAAGGCAATACCTAAATAAGAACTCTCTCTATTAACAACCTTCACAAAAATCTACTATCTTCTAAAGCAATTTATTACGCTTTTTTCTAACCAAGGGTATGCTAGCAAATATATTTTAAATGCAATCTGCATTATTAACATTTTCTACATTACTTTCTTAAGTCTAGATAATAAAAAATACCATAACTAACCATCTTCCTTTCCTTCAATCAGTTCTCAGCCAAATATCTGCTTGGTGTTAAAGATATAGATTTAGAGCAATATACATTTCATTGGAGCCAAAATGGCCTTAATGCATCAACAAGGGCAAAAACTCAGAAATACAGTAAATCAAAGACTAACCCTAAAGGAAATATGAAGTTTTAGATGAGTCTCTGTCTCTGGCCTCATGAAGTCTACATGAGGAATCTGTCACAAGACAGATAAATATGATATGTAACATTATAATATTGAATTTGAAGAGGTGCCAACAAACTGAAATGAAAATTCTAAGCAAGTAGCAGCACAAAAGGAAATGATGGCCAGGAATAATGGCTTGACATGATCAATAAGAAAACAATGGTTAAAAAATGTTCTGTCACCATGGAAGGCCATTTTCCTCCAATTTTCAACCAAAACTTATCAGTGTTAAGGGTGGAGAGGTGATAATGAATATTCCATCTTTTAGTCCTCCTCCCCATTTGGTTCTACAAATTTGACAATTTCAATTTTTGATTTTTTTCTATGTCTTTTAAATTGTGCGTTTCTCAAGGGGTCAAAAATATGGCACAATGTACTACACTGGAATACATGGCCACATCAGGTATCTTAAACTTCTGACCACTAGTAGTCTCCTGGGATATACTGAGGAAGGACTAGTATGATGATGTTCCTTTGGTTATCCATTAATGTGGTCTATTTTACTGTAAGAATGATTTGGATAAATGGTTGTTTCTCTCAAATGCCAGAGGATCATTGGAGTGCTACTTACAAGGAACTGCCCTGGCCTGTCACTTAAGGTGAGAAGTACCTACTGACCTTTTCAAAGTTGAGATCAATAGATGCTCACTTAGGTAATTGTCAGTCAGCTCTTCAGTCAATAAATATTTATTTATAGTAAAAAATAGTATCTGTAAATAGCATCCCAAGGAAAGAATTAGTATCATCCAATTCTTTATGAAGTTCCAGGCTCTATGCTAATAGGTGAAAATGCAAATACAAAAAAAAAGAAAACAATTATTGACTTCAGGAACATTATAATCATGAGGAGAAGACAACATACAAAAGAAAGCTGAAAAGCTTGTTGGAGAGGAGAAGAAGGTATTCAAGATGGGAACATGATGGGACCACAGTTGGTGGCTACAGAAGAGGGTCTGCTGACCCTCTTTAAGTGGAAGTTTGAGGGAAGAGCTTTTGTTCCACTCTTCAACTTCAAGGACATGAGGTACTTATGATATATAATTACCAAGGCTGACACAATTGATTTTTGCAGGATGATGAGGTCCCTAATGATGAGGTTCTTAGGGCCATGATGAAGAAGCCTAAAGGCCTGAAGCTGATTTCATTGTCAGTTCTCTGACACTGCTTTAATGAAATCTTCTAATTATCTTTAGATTGGCTGATTGAAATCAATGATAGTTCTCACAAAATGCTAGAGTGAAAAACATTGTTCTAGTTCACCATTGTTTATTCGTTGGGGAACGACACATGAAAATTAGCTAACAAAAAAAGCTAACAAAGCCTACTTTTCGTGTAGAAAACCGAGTTTTTCTCCCAGATGTGACAACTACCATTGTAACCAATGATGTGCCGCAGACGAAATATGTCAAACTAAATTCTTACGAATAAGTCTTAGCCAAAATGAAGTATTCTGGATCCTAAAAAGGCCTTCCCCAGTTTATAGCCATAGATTCTAACTCTGGAAATTCAGGAAACATCAGGAGGAGATTTGGATTATCTTCTATTTGCATTTGCCTCAGTTTCTTCATCTGTAAAATGAGCTGGAGAAGGAAAGTCAGTCCAATATCTTTGCCAAGGAAACTAAAAATTGGATCACAGAGTTGGACATGACTTAAGTGACTGAATAACAAATATGTATGAAATTAGCTTTGCGTGTCTATTATTAGACTATATTGAATATCTGGATAAGTAGCATCCCAAAGAAATAACTAGTCTCATCCAATTGGCTGACTTGAAAAAATTCAGCTCTCATTAAATAAGCAGGTAATATGAGTTCAGAAGGCAAAATTTTTTTTCATCTTCTACACTCTGTACCTTTCCCTTCCTCTCCACTCTTGTAATGATTCAGCATCACTCAGTTGAATTTAGCAAATGTATAATGAGCACCTGCTATTGCAAGGTTCTGAGATTCTTTCTGCACACTTAAAGATCAAAAAAAGAGACAATATTAAAGATCAAATTAACCTAGAAACATGTCCCTTGTGGTGAAATTATCTTTCTAGCCTGTGTTATCTCTTCCATCAGAGACTGTCTTTCACACCTATTATGTTCATGTCTAGCACAGTTCATGGCTCCAAGTAAACAGTTACTAAATATTATTTGACTGAGTTTTGTTAACCTAGGAAATTCCCCTTATCACTCTGAACCTCAGATTCTTCATCGGTTAAAAATGAATATTGGATGAGATGCTCTCCAAGATGCCTCCTAAGTCTAAATCAATGTTATTATCATAGCCAAATAGCCTAGCATCTAATCATGTGCTAGTGAATAAGCATGAGTGACTACTATTGTATGTTTTCTAGCAAAAATCACAGCCAAGGGAATAAAATTTTCAATATCCTTAAGGATGGGAGTGAATAGATCCCCTTTTCTAAACTTTGAAATTCCTTGATAGGCTTAGTTTTATTCCAAGATGATGCTAAAAATGCTTGTTACTGCCTTTACTCACATTACTGGCTGAGCAGCAATCAGAAACAGCAATCTAGCTAAGCAAACTTAAACTGTGCCTGACTTAAAACTTGTGTGACAAGGATGAGGACACCTCCAGAGAACCCTTAGAAAGTGATCCCTGCCAAATTCAGTGCACTTCTTTTTTGACATTCTGTTCCCCACTCCTCATAAAAGCTAGTAAGGCATGTCAAGGTCACAGAGGTAGCTAACTATGAAAGAATACATCTGGCTGCCAAAGGGCTCACCCTTAGGGGAGGAAGTGGTAGGAACAGATACGATTTATGGGAATACAGAAATCACATACAGTACAATAAGTAAGGTCTGCTTCTCTGACACATGCCTTGAAACCTCAGGCTCCCTGACATCAACATTGTCCAAGGTGACTTTCAGGAAACAAAAAGAAATGTAAGAACATCTGGTAGGGGATGGTGCAATAATGAGAAAGTACAGGGAATGAAGAGCAACAGATCTGAAAGTGCCATTCATAAAGAACTCATCAAAGAGGGGAAAGGCATCTGGAGTTATTAAGAAAAGTACAGGGAGAGCAGATAACTTGAGAATGATTAATATAATATCCTAGTGTTATAGATAATAGAATGCAATCTAAACAAGCAAACATTTAAGATCAAAGTGAGTAGAGTAAAGCTACTATGGATGAAGTATGAAATCAGAAAACAGAAAGATAAATAAGAAGTGAATAATGAAGGCAGGGAATTAGAGAAATTCTGAATGGTGGTGACAATGTGATATCATGGAGTAAATATTGGGCTGAGATTTCAGAGGCCTAATTTCTAATTTGGCTCAGCCTTTAGGTTGTACGACAGTGGGCAAGCTATAATTTCTCTGTGCTTCAATTTTTCTATCTGGAAAAGATAGAATTGTACTAGATAATGCTAAAGGTTTCTCAAATCTATGGTTTTAAATTGTGGTTTTGAATGTAATATATATACATATATATGTATATATATTTTTTTAATATTGAACTTTACTGGATGAAAAAACTAAGTTGTTGGATGCTTCAATGCCCAAAGGAAAATGGAAAACCAGAGAAATGGAATTTTAAATTTGCTCATACGCAGCATACATAAAATGTGCTTGGTTGTATTACATTTTTATGATTTAAGGAAGAATTTCTATTTATAAATGCACATGTGTACATGTAAGTATCTCTACCCATACACATGTGTATATAGTAAGACCTCAATTACCCAGCATCCTCTGGAGAAAAGGTAATTTGGATGAGTGAATTTTCAAGGTAGCTGAAGTTTTTAATCATTTAAATGCTGAAACATCTTTTAAATATTTTTACTGAGAACTTTCTAAATTGAAATACATTTCTCTGCCTTCTATGACTGAGTGTATCCAATATTATATACTCCATTTAAATTATTGTTCTCCTGCACATGTTATACTACAATTACTCTACATTCTATATGTATACATATATGTGCATATATGATTCTTATACCTTTTTACATACATATATTATGGATATGGATAGCAGGTGAAGCAGTGGACAGAGTTCTGGGCCTGTAGTAAAGAAAGCATCTTTATGAGTCTAAATATGACTTTAGGCCCCAGCTGTGTAACTGTGTGCAAATCACTTGACACTGCCTCAGTTGCCTCATCTGTAAATGAGCTAGAAAAGGAAATGGCAAATCACTCCAATATCTCTTCCAAAAAGACTTCAAATGAGGTCATGAAGAGTTGGACACAACTGAAAATTACTGAAAAACAACAAAGCATTTATTTAGTTCTATACATAGCTAAAGATACAAAGATTGTGTCTATGGGATGTAGAGTTGAATGAGTACTGACTACAAAAATAATCATGGAATTTATTTCTTTTTAAAAAAAGTCCCTGAGATCTGTTTGCTTTGAATCATTTACCCTTTTCTCACAAAGTAAAAGTGGAGGATGTACAATTTCATGGGACCCCAGGAAGTACGTTGTGGCTACCTTTCATAAAAATTAGTGATTGAGTGAAAGGCTTAAGCAGCCTTCTCCAAAGTGGTTCTCTTGCCCTCAAAACAACACCTTCTTCACTGATGCTATTGGTATCTTTTGTGTCTTGTTAGCAGCATCCAAATATCCTCTATTAGTTCAAGATCAATAGACTAACACAACAGACCGCAAGTATCTTCTTGTTGTCTTGTATCTAGGAAAGTAGTGTGATTAGTTCAAAGAAGGTTGAATTCAAGATTTAACTAGGAATTTTAATACCTGGATCAAGTACCACAAACTTTGTGTAAAGTAAGTGTGACAAGAAGAATGGCCTCAGTTTAAGCTCATAAGGCTCTGTGGGTGAGGGAACACTGTCCCATGGAGAGAGAGGATTCCTAGAATACTATACTGAAAATTTAATGTTGAAAGAAGAGAAGACCAGGGTGTGGCAGGGGTAAAGCTCAATGAGACGACCATCTGATGGTTTTCTATTTTAACTAATTATTATTTCCAATTAATTCTATCTCTATTAAGAGTGTGCAGGGGGTAAAATACTGGGCTTGGATTAAGAAAGACCTGAGTTTAAGTTCAGTCCCTGTTAAATATATATATATATATATATATATATATATATATATATAT
>NC_058132.1:347383308-347424912 GCF_016433145.1 Gracilinanus agilis | reverse complement strand
ATATATATATATATATATATATATATATATATATATATATATGACATTAGGTAAGTCACTTAACTGCCATCTTCCTCAATTTCCCTAGTTATAAAATGGGTATAATAATGGACCATATCTTTCAGGATCTTTTCAATTAGATAATATTTGTAACATGCTTAACATAGTGCCTAACACGTAGAAGATGCTTAATAAATGCTTATTTCCTCCCTTCCTCCCTCCTGGCAAAGGACTACAAGTGTTCTTAGTTTCCTCTGAACTTGACACAAGGAGACAGATCCCAATCACCTTACCCAAGTTACAAGGCTACAGATTCCAAAATTCTTCATGATACTTCTACAGAGGATTAATGTAGAGAGAAAGACAATATATCAGTGTGGCATAATAAATTGAGGGCCTGAATCAGTCAGGAAGACCTGAATTCAAGTCCTGCCTCTGATACATATATATATATATATGTATGTATCAGAGGCATATATATATATACTAAATCGGTGATCAAGGCAATTAATCTCCCTATACCTCCAAGCTGCTCTCTCAGGTTATCATTTACAAAGTAGATATTGATTTGCATTGTTGAAGATAGTCTCTAACAGAATGTTCCTGAGCCAATAAAATCACAAGACTGGTCCAAATTTCCACTGACATGACATCAAGAAATAAATTCCAATTGCTATATCATTAATATTTAACTTTTTCATTCAAAAATATTAAATATTGCATCATTGGTGTTATGAAAGCACACATAATGGATCAATGTTCCAATGAAATTTCTTGTTTCAAAGAGGAGAAGATAGAACATTAATTTAAGTAATACCCAGCTTCATATAGTGAGTGAATGAGGTAACATTGGAAAGTAAAAATTATGACTAGCGATTCCTGAAGGTTAACTCTATAATTATCTAGCAATTACTATCCTTAGATAAGACTGTTCTGAAATGATTTTTCACTGAAGGTACAAAATGATAAGAATCAGTCATAAAAAAATAAGTGTTCTTTGTCAATCATTACATGTCTTTGTGTGGTAATAAATAAATTATGTGACATGCAACCTAAATGTCGTGCTTGACTCCTCACGCTCTCTCACTCCCCATATCCAATTTGTAGCCAAGACCTATTTCTGTAACATTACGCATATATGCCTCCTCCTCTCCTCTGACACTGCCACAAATCTAGTGCAAGTCCTCATCAACTCATGCCTGGACAAATGCAATAGCATGGTGGCTCTGCCTGCCTTAAATCTCTCTTCATGCCAATATCTTCTCCATTCATCCTCTAAGGTAATTTTCCTAAAGCACAGGATTAAGCATGTCACTACCCTATTAATTAAACTCCAATAAGGCCCCGTCATCTCCAGGATCAAACACAAAAGCATCTGTTTGCCATTATAACCTAACCTCCTACAGCCTTTCCAGTCTTTGTATGCCTTCCTCTCCACTACGTAGACTTCAATTCAGGGACACTGACCTCCTTACTGTCCCATAAACAAGACAATCCATCTTTTAGCTACAGGCATCTTCTCTGGTTGTCCCTCATTCTCAAAATGCTCTCTTTCCTCATCTCTACCTACTGGTTTCCCTTGCTTCCTTTAAATACCAACTAAAATTTCATGTATAGGAAGCTATTCCCAAAACTCTTCTTAGAGTACCTTCTCTCTCCTATTTATTTCCTATTAATCCTGTATGTAGCAAGTTTATTTTTTTTCTTGTTGCTCCATTATGCTGTAAAGTCACTGAAAATAAACAGTATCTTTGGCTCCTCATATGTCCCTAGTGCTAACAAATGTTTGGCACATAGTGGGGCAGCTGGGTAGTTCAGTGGATTGAGAGTCAGACCTAGAGACTAGGTTCAAAGCCGGCCTCAGACACTTCTCAGCTGTGTGACCCTGGGCAAGTCACTTGACCCCCCATTGCCCACCATTACCACTCTTCCACCTAGGAGCCAAAACACAGAAGTTAAGGGTTTAAAAAAAAACTTTAATAAAATAAATGTTTGGCACATAGTTAATGCTCAATAAATGTTTAGTCACTTACATCTTGGAAAGCTTTAAGATAATCATAACATAAATTTAGAGTGAGAAAGGGACTGAAAAACACAAAATATGAATTGGACTATGAATTGGCAACATTTGCTCATAATTCACATTAAGGCATAAATGAGTGGTATAATCTCTTTTCCTGAATGTAGGTTTCTAGGGGTAAAGGGAACTATAGATAAAAAGGTGAAGGAGGAGTGGAAAGAGCACAGAGAAGGAAGACTGGAAGTATTAATGATGCTTCTCCTTCCTGCAAATTCCCAAGGACATCTTTCCATCCAAATCTACCCACAGGAAATGATGTTCAGTCACTTCTTCATGTGAATTTGATAATGTGTCACTTCCCAAGAATAGTTTTATTTGAAAATACTATTGCTAATTTTGAAAAGAAAGGCTTTGCCCATTTCCAAAGGAATTCTAGATATCGACAAGCAAATAGTAGAGTTATTTTCTTCTTTTATTTTGTAAATTTATATTTTATTTTAAAAATATTTTTCCATGTTTATATATTTTGTTTTCTTTCCCTTCCTTTTTCCCTCCTCTATCCTGGATCCAATAAGCATGTGCATTGGGCTATACAAATATTATCACTTATACATATTTCCATATTATTCATTTTTGCAATAAAGAAATCTTTTAAAACCAAAAGCCCAAATCATATATCAAATTTAAGTCATTTGTTTTTCTTTTGTGTTTCTACTCCCACAGTTCTTTCTCTTGATGTGGATAGAATTCTTTCTCATAAGTCCCTTGGGATTGTTTTGTATTAGCAAAGTCTGTTACATTGTATTGTTCCACAATGTTTCACTTTCTGTATATAACTTTCTCTTGGTTCTGCTGATTTCACTCTGCATCAGTTTTTGGAGATTCTTCCATTTCATATAGAAATCCTCCAGTTCGTAATTCCTTATAGCACAGTAGTGTTACATGACCATCTTATACCACAATTTTTTCAGCCATTCCCCAATTGAGGGACAACCCCTCATTTCCCTATTTTTTGCTACCAAAAAGAGCTCAGCTATGAATATTTTTGTGCAAATATTTTTCATTATGATCTCTTTAGGGTACAAACCTAGTAGTGGTATTTCTGGAGCAAAGATTATGCATTCTTTTAAAGCCCTTTGGGCATAGTTCCAAATTGCCTTCCAGAATGATTGGATCAATTCACAACTCCACCAGCAATGCATTAGTGTCCCAATTTTGCCACAAGCCAATCAACATTTATTATTTTCTTTTACTGTCATATTGGCCAATCTTCTGGGTGTGAGGTGGTACCTCAGTATTGTTTTGATTTGCATTTCTCTAATTATGAAAGATTCAGAACACTTTTTCATGTGTTTATTGATAGTTTTGATTTTTTAATCTGAAAACTGTCTATTCATGTCCCTTGACCATTTTTCAATTGGGGAATGGCTTGATTTTTTTGTACAATTGACTTAGGTCCTTATAAATTTGAGAAATTAGACCTTTGTCAGAGGTTTTTGTTATAAACATTTTTCCCAGTTTGTTGCTTCCTTTCTAATTTTGGTTGCATTGTACAAATCCTTTTAAATTTAATGTAATCAAAATTATTCATTTTATATTTTGTAATGTTCTCTAACTCTTGCCTGTGCTTAAATTCTTTCCTTTTCTATAGATCTGATAGGGTACTATTCTATGTTCACCTAATTTACTTATAATTTACTACTTTTATAATTAAGTCATTACTCATTTCTGAATTTATATTGGTAGAGGGCATGAGATGTTGATCTAAACCTAATCTCTCCCATACCATTATCAATTTTCCCAACAGTTTTTTTCAATAGTGGGTTCTTGTCTCAAAAGCTGGGATCTTTGGGTTTATTGAACACTAGCTTACTGAGGTCATTTACAAAGTCTACTCCATGGATCCACCCTTCTGTCTCTTAGCCAGTACCATATTGTTTTGGTGATCACAGCTTTATAGTACAGTTTAAGGTCTGCAACTGCTAGGCCTCCATTCTTCACTTTTTTTTTTCATTAGTTCTCTTGATAGTCTTGATCTTTTGTTCTTCCAAATGAACTCTGTTATAATTGTTTCTAATTCTATAAAAGTTTTTTGGTAGTTTGATAGTTATGGCACTGAATAAGTAAATTAATTTAGGTAGGATTGTCATTTTTATTACTACCTCATCCTACCCATGAGCAATGAATGTTTTTCCAGTCGTTTAGATCTAGTTTTATTTGTGTGAAGAAGTAGTTGTGTTCATATAGTTCCTCAGTTTGTCTTGGCAGATAGATTCCCAAATATAATAACCTAGAGTGATTTTAAATGGAGTTTCTCTTTCTAACACTTGTTGCTGATATTTATTGGAAATAAATAGAAATGCTAATGATTTATGTGGATTTATTTTGTATCCTGCAACTTTGCTAAAATTATTAATTATTTCCACTAGCTTTTTGGTTGATTTTTTTGGATTCTTTAAGTAGACCATCATGTTATCTGCAAAGAGTGATAGTTTAGTTTCCTCATTGCCTACTCTTATCCCTTCAATTTCTTTTTCTTCTCTAATTGCTACTGCTAGCATTTCTAGTATAATATTAAATAATAGTGGTGATAAGGGCATCCTTGCTTCACTTCTGATCTTATTGGGAAGGCTCCTAACTTATCCCCATTGCAGCTGATACTTGCTAATGGGTTTTAAATATAAACTATTTATTATTTTGAGGAAAGGCCCTTCTATTCCTATACTTTCTAGTGTTTGCAATATGCATAGGTGTTGTATTTTGTCAAAGGCTTTCTCTGCATCTATTGAAATAATCATGTGATTTCTGTTAGTTTCATTATTAATATGGTCAGTTATGTGGTTTTTCCTAATGTTAAACCATCCTTGCATTCCTGGTATAGATCCCACCTGGTCATAGTAGATGAGTAATTTTCATAAAAGGAGCTCTTCCTAAAACTTCTAAAATTAGCACAGAGGTAGTATTCTCTTGTAGTCTCTACCTCTGTGTAAGATTAGCCTTTTGCCAAGTTTTTCATCCATAGAATTAACTTCTTTTCACATGTCAATTGACTTCTCAATCTTGCATCCTCTCCTTTTTCACTCTCCACTGGGATTTCCCTAAATCCCACCTTAGCTTAGTTTGAGAAAAGATCTTCATTTGTTACTATCATATTTCTGAAGCATCACATACTTCTAAGGACTTTTTTGCCTACCTGGTATAAGAGTTTCTTTGTCATAGATTGTTTTTTACTTTCACAAAATGCTGTTATCCTTTGGATGAGTAAATTAAGTGGGCACCTAGAAAGTATGAGGCATGATAGGGGATATTCATAAAATATTACTGCTTAAAAATTCATGCATTTTTAATATAGACACTAATCTTTTTTTGGTTAACATGTTATTAACAAAACTAAGTCTTGGATGGAGAGTAACACATAGAGGTAAATTTACAAATCTTGTTTATAATATCCCTTATTCTGTCTCTGGTTTTCATGTATGGCTAAACATGTATACAAACATATGCACATACACACACACACACACAAATATTCTCAACCCCTACTTCAGAGATGAGATACGGCAAAATTGTGAGTGATTTGGTGGCAAATCCCTCAGTCCTTTTGGAAGCTTTGTTGATATTCCTCTAGTGCAGTAATTCCCAAAGTGGGCACCACCACCCCCTTGTGGGTGCTGCAGCAATCCAGTGAGGCGGTGATGGCCACAGGTGCATTTATCTTTCCTGTTAATTGCTATTAAATTTTTTTAAATTAATTTCCAGGGGGCTAAGTAATATTTTTTTTTTCTGGAAAGGAGGAGGTAGGCCAAAAAAGTTTGGGAACCACTGCTCTAGTGGAATCATAATATGGTAGAAACATATTTAGCTCTGGTCTTTTCATCAATTATGATTGAAAATCCTGTTTCATCAAATATCTATTTTTCCCTCAAAGGATTTAGTTCAGTTTTTATGGGTAGCTTATTTTTGGTTGCAATCTTAGCTCTTCTACCTTCTAGAATATCATATTTCAGGCTCTAATTTCTTTTCACATGGTAGCTGATAAAACTTATGCGATACTGACTGTGGCTCTATGGTATTAGAAGACCTTTTACTGGCTACTTAAAGTATTTTCTCCTTGATTTGGAAGCCCTAGAATTTGCCTATAGTATTCCTGAGAGTTTTTATTTTGCAACCCAGGACGAAAACCATATCTACTTCCAGAGAGAACTGATAGACTCTGAATGCAGATTGAAACAACCTTTTTTCTTTTTCTTACTCAATTTTTATTGGTTTGTCTGCATTTTCTTTTGTAACAGATCATATTTTTCTATTTTTCATACTTTCACATGTATAATTGACATCATAATACTAGCTTTCTTACAGAGTAGGAGAAGGAAGAAGAAAAAGAATTTGTGACTCAAAATTTTTAAAAATCATGGTTCATTTTTACATGTAATTTTATTTAACAAACTTTAAAAATATATGTTTAAAAGCAATGGTATCTCCTTTTTGTATTTTTATATAAGGTTGGAAAAATCTGGATTCAAGTCCTGCCTCTGATTTTACCTGGATGACTATGAATAAGTAAGCAAGGTTCTCTCAACTTCAATTTCCTCAACTGTAAAATGAAGATAACACATACAGTATAGGAGTCAGCATGGTACAATCATAGAGAGCCAGCCTTAGGGACAGGATAATATGGAATCAAATCTCACCACTTATATACACTAGCTCTGTGAACTTAGTAAAGTCATTTAACCTCTCAGTATTCTAAGGATCTTTCTAAGACTCAAAGTTGAGGAAAAGGTACTTGCCTGCATTGGCAGAGAGCTTTTCCTTACCTGGAAGTTCCCATTAACAATGAAACCCTCACTTCCAATTGTAACGCTTAAAACAGACATGGCCAAATCCTCCAAAAAATGCCTTACTGGGACATGAGTATTTTATGTCAAGTCTTGATTTATGTTATTCAGAGTCACTAGGATATTATATCATGGTGTATTTCTGGTTTTGGGGTCAGTAAAAATCTTCTTCTTTCTAGGAAAAGCAAAAACTTTTCCTTGAAATCCCAGAAACCTACTCCTCTTGAAGTTGGCCAATTTTTAAATGCAAGTAATGTTTGTATAGGGTTTTTTCATATCCATTTTCAACATATGACATTAGATATTCTTTATTATAGACAGTGAAAAGGATAGAAACTGAACTTGAAACTTGATTTTGTCTGCAAAGTTATAGTCTTAAGTTTACCTACATCCCTGAGGGATGAGATTTGCCCAATATCATGAAGGCAACATAAGTCAGATGCAGTATTCAAATCCAGATCTTCCTGGATCCATGCCGCTTCTTTTCATGATAGATACAATCTTAAAATTGTTGTTTACATGACAATTTAGAAGACTCAACTTTCTAGAAAGGATAATGGTGATTATAGGTCAGTTTTTATCACTCTAATGAGGATCCATCATTTAGCATCTGTCTTTTGATGACACTGGCAATGATTTCTTTAAAAGTTAATTAGCTGGTCAATTTATCAATATGGTGCCAAGCAAGCAATTTGACTAGTTCAAATTAATCAGTTTTTCAGGTGAATTGAATGAATGAATCGGTCCCACTGAATGAACATTGTATATCCAACAGTGCTGGGGCCCCTTCCAAAGGAAAATATCTGTGATATATACGTTGTTTTTATTTTGCGTTAACACAGCCACAGTGTGTTTCATCCCTTTGGACTCAGGATGATGTTGAGAGACCTTGGGGAAGTGACAACATAACTGGCTCTTGACTTCTTCATATTTAAAATGAGGAAGTTGGACTGAGACTAGATGGCCTTCCTCTAAACTATTATGCCTATGCTCCAGCCATTCTCCTCAACCTTGTCCTTCTAGAAATCAAAGTTTGACTCTGGGACCCTGAGCACTAGCAAGTGAACTTTTCATGTTACCTTTTTTCTGCAGCCAAGGGTCGTAGTCTCTTCCTGGTCTTTTTTAGGCTATACCACCATGTGTGTACTGTCCCTATGAACTTTCTGGTTTCCCTTAATGTGCTGTCTTCCCCTATTAGAATGTGATTTCCTTGACAGCAGCAATTGTCTTGCTTATTTATTTTTCCATCCTCAATATTTAACACTGTGTCTAACACTCAGTAAGCACTTAATATTTTCCCATCTTCCTTCCTTCTTGATTTTGTTCATTCATTCATTCATTCACTTTTTCCCTTCCAGCTCTAGATTATAAACCTATAATCTTGCACTACTATCAGGCTTCCTTAAACATTGCCAACATTTCTCTTCTCTCTAGTTGCTTTCATTAAAGAGGGAAAAAAATCACCTTGAACGATGTAAAGCCAAGTCTGAAGTTTGGGAGATGGCTATGTCCTCTTGCAGTTGAGCTTTGGCTGACTTGCACTGAGGCCTTAGTCACATCTCTCATGGTTGCATAGTATAACAACAGCAATAATTATCATAAATGTTTTAAAGTTTTAAGTGCACCTTGTACTGATTATATCACTTAATCACCAGTAGTACTTAATTATGACCTCCAGCAAAGAAGGGGAAATCATTCTGCCCATCCAACTCTTCCATTTCTCAGCAACTTACTTTTAATCTCTAGTCTTTCTAAAGTGTCTGGAGCACTGACACGTTAAGTGACTTACCATTGGTCACATAGCTAGTATATGTTAGAAGGAGTAAATGAACCTAAGATCTTTCTGACTCCAGGACCCATCACTCCATGCACTTTGTTATAGAATAGGTAATTTTGAAGGTGTTATTAGGATAAAGAAAATCCATCCATTAAAAAACCCTGTTTTAGAAGTCAGGAGTCTGTTGTTCAAAATTCTCATTTTATTTTATGCCCTTCTCACCTATTTCAATAGGTGGCACCTAAGTAGTATAGTGGATAGAGTTCTGGACTTGGAGTTAGGAAGACTTGAACTCAGATCTTGCTTCAGACACTTACTTGATGTATGACTTTGGACATATCACTTAACCTTATCTTGTCTCAATTTCTTCATTTGGTAAAATGAGGCAATAGGACTTAATGTCCACCAACGTCCCTTTCAGCTCTAAATCTATAATCCTATGATCCAAAAGATCCCCTTTACTTCAGGTCAAAATTCATTTTCCTATAGCTCTCGAATTCCTATTTCAGCTAACTTCCCTTCAACTATGTACATAGTTGTTATTGAGTTCTTTTTTTCCTGACCCATTTTTTTCTTTGCCATGGTTTCTATCACCCTGCTCATTTCTCTACAGGCGAATCTCTGCCAGAATGTTCTGTGATTATAAATAATTCTAATTCAGCCTGGCTTTGGACCTCACTTCTGGTTACCCTTAGGTCCAGTTAGTCTTTTATTTCTTTCACATCTGTCCCTTTTATAAGTGCCAGACTTCGTTAATTGTTTCCCATTTGCCTCATCTGTTTCTGATCTCAGTATGTATTTCTAATGAGTTGATAACCCCAGTGCCTTTAAACTTGACCAGACTATTCTAGAGTCTCCTTTATTTGGGCACCAATCCTCCTACCTACCCAGAAACAGAAAGACAGATAGACAGATAGACAGACAGACAAACAAACACACACACACACACACACACACACACACACACACACACACACAAACATACCTGATCTCAATAACTATAGTTTCCTGCCCAGCTCAGGCTCCCAGAATTACTGGCCCACCTGGATGGCATTTAGCTGAAGTCTGTTAGGCATGTCAGCACAGGAAACCCTCATTCCATCCCTACACATCCTGCTCTAGTATTGTCTTTTCTCTTGTAACATTTACCTTCTTAAAACTCCACATTTACATTTTATCACATCTGTTCCACCAGACCGAGGTTTCCCATCAATCCACAATGACTTTTAAGAAGCATTTTTTTTCTCCTCCTCCCTATAATCTCATTTCTGAACTGAGCTACTCTAAAAAATTGGAATCACTCATAAACTAATTCACGATAAAGAACTAATACCAATAAATCTTGCCTCCTCCCACAGAATTTTTCTTTTAAATAATAAAAAAAAACTAAATTTTAACTCAAGTGAAACAGTATTTCATCCAATGGAACACACCTCCCAGATCCCTCTTACCCCTAAAATTCTGTGATTTTACAAACATGAAAATGATCATTAGCAGCACACTTATGGGGAAGATTTCTTTGGCCAGGCCCTTCCCAGAACTACTGAAATTGCACTGCACAGAAAGAGTACTCTGTATGGGTTAAGGTCCTCCTTGCTTCCCATAATCCTCACATTGGCTGACTTCCCTCATGCTCATCATATTGCTATGTAAATAAACTTATGTGGATTGCTTTATCCAAGACAATATTTCTGATTGGATAACAATATTGGGAACAAATTTTAGGAAGTTGGAAGCCTTGCCCCACTCCCCTATATATACATACCTACTTTCTGTTTCTTTTACTTTGTCTTTTTTATATGATGTCACTAACTCCCTGAAAAGCAGATATAGCTCCATCAGAGAAGCTTATGTACAGTCTATTTGATTGCCTGACTGTTTCCTTAACCTTATTTAAGTCTGTGAAGGGGTCTGTTGAAATAAAAGACAGGATTACCATGACTTGCACTCTTTTTAACTTTCCTTCATGTCTCTGAAAAAAGGGGCCCTCATCTTCTCCAGGGCTATCTCCTCCTTCATCTCAACATCTCCTACCATCTGTAGGCCTTTCTGGCATCATTAACCCTCAGTCTTTTCTTAAATCTTCAATTTCTCCCTCTGTGAGAAATAGAATCAAAGAGAATAAGACAAGGTAGTCCTGACTGTAGGACCATACCATGCCTCAGGCAACTTTCTAAGACCATGTTTATAGAGCTGCTAGAGACAGGTCTTCCTCACTGTGTGGTCTTCTCCTGATGAAATCATACATAGGTTCAGATTAAGACCAATTATAAGAACCTTAAGATTTGATCATGTCTAATCTCTCCAATTTTTTCCAGGGTGCTATTTTCTAAAGACAAAACCTAAGATTCATCATTGATTTCTCCCTCTCCTTCTTCTCCCTCTTTCCCCAAATTCAATCATTAAGCTTTATCAATTCTTCTCTCATAACTTTGTCATCCTTTATTTTATTTCTAATCTCCTAATGTCAATTCCATTGTCCACATTCTCATTTTCCCATGTCTAAAATACCATAATAGTTTCCTGACTGGTCTTTCTGATTCCAATCTATAGCTTTGTCAGATAAATAATGTTCCTAAAATTCCATAATCCTACAACATTGCAGCTAAACCAGTCTGTCAAAATGTCAATGGGTAAATGACTCCCCTTCCTAGAGACTCTCATTGCCTTCTCATTAACTTTATGTCAAGAAGCACATTTAATGGAAATATCAGAGCTTTTGGAAGTCAAAAAACCTGGGTTCATCTCCCAGTTCTGCTACATATTGTATAAATGTTAGCAAGTCACCAATCCTCAATTTCCCCATCAGTAAAATGAAGATCCGAATTCTTTCCTAAACCAATTCAGCATTCAAAAGGAGAATACTTTGTAAAGTACTATGTAATTATGATCTGTTATTCTTATTCTCATTGTCCTCACTAAAATTCAGATAGAAATGATCCTGGGATAGGTCACTATCTTTCTACTGTTTTCTTTATTTAATATTCAATGGGATTTAGTATAGTATAGTATTGAACTGAATAAAAGTTCCAGATTATGAGCTCATTTTCTAAGGCTCATTGAATATACTTTTGTTTCAACTCCAGTAGCAAACAGGACAAGGAGAATAATATGTATGTCTTTGGGTAATCATAAAGTTGTAACTTTTTTTTAAACCCTTACCTTCTATCTTAGACTCACTACTGTGTATTGGTTCCAAAGCAGAAGAGTGGTAAGGGCTATTGACAAAAGGTTAAGTGACTTTCACAGGGTTACAAATCTAGGACATGTCTGAGGTCAAATTTGAGCCCAGAACCTCCCATCTCTAGGCATGACTATCTACTGAGTCATTTACCTGCCCTGTGATTTCTTTTTCTAGGTTTCTTCTTTAGATGTCTATACTGCGAGAATTTTTCATTCAATATATTTGGGAGGTTTTAAGTTTGGTATGGCAATGCCTATTAAATACATTCTTCTTAAATTTATATGGGTCAATATTCTATCCAGATTTCTAGACAGAAAACAATTTGGTCTTGGATAATACTTCAGTTCCAGTAGGGTTTATTTTTCAAATTCTCAAGTATGCTTTGGAGTTTACATTTGTAGGATGAAGATTTGTCATCTATGGGTTTATGGAGGACATCAAGTATCTCACTTATAAATCTATTCACTGTTTATGTCTTTCTAATTGTTTAGTTTGTGCTAAAGCACCAACTGAAAGAGTATGATATATTATTATCATTATTATCATTCATTTTTAGACCAAAACTCTGATTTCATTAATAAAAAATTCCCACTTAGGAAATTATGAACAAATGCAGATCAGCACTTACTCTGCAACTTGAAGAGTTTCGTGGAAGGGACACAGAAAAGTTAAATCATTTGCTTAGGTTCACATGACCAGTATAGGTGAGAAGTAGGATTTGAACCCAAGCCTTCCTTGTTCCAAGCCAGGATTTTATCTCTTGCCACTTTTCTTCTCTTTATCATATGTATTATATTGTTGTATATCATATATTATATATAATATGTAATAATATTTTTATTATTATAGCATACCTGTTTTTTTTTTTTTTTTTTTTTTTTTTTTTTTTTTACCTTGGACAAATCGCTTTCCTACCATTAATCCTTCATATTCAATGTTTTATAGACTATAAATAAGAAAAATGCTTTTTCTATTTTTCTTTTGTATCTGAATAAAAATATTAGTATATAAGCTTATCTTTTGTTGGCTCACTAGAAGCATATCAGGATAACTCCAGTAACACCCAGGACAACAGAGATAACATATATTTCATCTTGTCTCCACATGATTTTTACTTCCTCAGTGGGCCTCTGTATTTTGAATGTTTTTCAATCCATGTACCTTGGAAACAAAATAATTTGGGAGGGTGACATCAATTTTAAAACATTTTGTTCTAAAGATTTTTTTTACTCAACTTTGTGTTGATATTGTTACTATTATCATTACAGAATATATCATTCTTGATCTTTTATTCAAGGTCATCTACAGTCTATTCACTTCCTCCCCCATTGACACCAAACTAGTCATCTCATTTTTCTTGGAAATTGCCATAGATATATGTTTTCTTCATATATATATATATATATATATACATTCCAAACCTTTCATTCCCCTTGACTATAATTCCTTCCCTTTTTTCCCTCTGCTTAAGTTCAGCTCTTGCTTCAAGCTTCTACTTACCTCCTCTAAAATAACATCTCCAATTGCCTTCAAACTTTAATCATTCCTTTCCCTGAATTCTTGAAACAGTTATTGTTTATCCCCCTGAAATGGCTTATAACATATACTACCCCATTTTGTTTATGCTTTTATAATATCTTTCTTCTCCTCAAGTTTACCCTAAACCCCTTAGGGCAGAAAGCATGTCTTATACCTCCACATATTCTCAGAGCCCATCACCCAGCGGATGCCCAATAAATGTTTGTAGTTGACAATGAGAAAGTACTTACCTCATCATTTTGCCCAATGCCAACCCTACTGACAGAGAAACTTTAGGCTGTCAGTGAATGTTGGAAGAAGTAAACAGCCTGCCCTGTTGCCCTCTTCAATGTCACTGCCTTGCTAGCCTTTACAGAGAGGGTCAGCTAGAGCACTTATTCAGATGGCTGCTTGTCCAAATATAAAAAATACTTCTGATGACAAGGACCCTCTGTCCAGTTTTAATCTGGGGAAGGACAAGTCTAACAAATGAACAAGTGACCACCTGCCTTTCAAAATACACATGCATTAAATGCTTGATCAGCTGTTGTGGATTGTGAGGGGAGAAAATACGTTTTTAGTGTGTTATTTTTGAGAATTCTCTGAAATTTATTAGCCTTAATTGCTGGTGCCAGTGAGCTCAGTCTCCTTCTAAGCTACTTCTAAGACTCCAACATAGGGGTCAGAAGGGGTTGCTTTCTTATGCTAATTAGAAGTCTGTATATCAGACTCAAAAAGGGGAATTTGTAAGTGGCTTCTCTGGAAGTCACCCATTCAATAAGCATTTAGTAAGCCCCTACAAGATGCCAGGAAGAGGCAGTGTGATTTAATGGATAGACAGGCATCCGTAGAGGCAGGAAACCTGGGTTCTTGAATTGCCTATGACAGGAACTGGCTGTGTGACTTGGAGAGTCATAACCCCTGGTGACTCCCTAGTCTCTTAGTTACAAAGCAGGTACCAATGTGCAGAGTTAGAGGGAGTTTTCTCATCAGGAATTCCTTATACAAATGAAATCATGAATCTAGTTCTTAAAAATATGCTAAACACTAGGTCAGGGGGGATGATGGGGGAAAGGAGAGAGTAAGTGGGGAGAGACAAAAGTGAAACAGACCCTATTCTGTTTACATTCTTTTAGGGAAAAAATATATACTCAGAAAAAAAAATACTAGTTTTGGAGTCTGAAGACCTGAATTCAGATCTTTTCTTTATTCTTTGCTACAAGAGTGACTGAGCAAATCATTTAATATCTCTGATCCTTATTTTCCTCATCAGCAAAAGAAAATGGATTTGAGTTCTTGGCCTCTAAGATTTCTTATAGCTCTTAATCTGTAAATCTCTTGTCTAAGGTGATGCATTAAATAAAACACTTGTCCTGAATTCAGGGAGACATAAATGCAACTCTGATCTCAGATATTTATTAGCTGTATGATTCTAAGCAAGCCATTAGCCACTCTTTGCCTCAGTTTCTTTATTTGTAAAATGATAATAATTATAATGGTGCCTACTTCACAGTGTTGTTGTGAAGATTAAAGGAGATATTTGTAAAGTGCTAACCACAGTACCTGTTACACAGAAGGTACTATATAAATAAAAACTAATTATCATTATCATTAAATATGAAGCCATTTGAGTAGGGGGTGGTAGAGGACAACATTAGGCATTAAAAAGTAAGTACATATAGGAAAGAAAAAATTGTTCTATGGCGTATTTCATCTTCATTTCAGAAGTAGTCTGCCATGGTTCTGATGAAGTGGCTCCTTACTGGTCACTGCTCTCTACCAAAGAGGAGCATGTATTTAAATGGTACTACCCCCTGCTACTTAATTTACATTGTGATGTGCATTGAGGAATAAATAGTTCTTATATAGTCATGCTTTCTTCTCAGTTCTATTTCCAGATTGTCCATGTCACCCTATGAGAAAGAAGTGAAAACGGCCTTGCCATGCTAATTTCTAGGTACAAGAATAATCCTCTACTTTTTGGGCTTTTATCCACCTGCAATCAAATTCATTTAGAGCCTGTGTCCAGGGACATCTGCTATCAAAGCCGGAATTAAGTCTCAGAGGAATCTGTGTCCAGTGGTCCTCTCTCACTAGAAAGTATGATTGTTGGCAGAAGTCAGTTTCACTGAACACCCAAGTCAGGCCCAAGCTGGGGACTAGATTCCTTGTTCACAGGTTTTCAGAAACAGGCCCTATCTGACAAAGCAGCCTCCCTCCTTGAGGCAGGAGGGAGAGAGATGTTGTTCAGGGCTTGACAGAGGCTTAGTAGTTCCCGGTCCTGAGGGAAAACTTGAACTGACAGTTTCAGCTTTGGAGAATGAAATGGAATGGACTGAACAAAAAAAACAAACAAACAAAAAAAAAAAAACCTAACAACAACCAAGCTAATTCCCACATGTACAAACCCTTCTAAGAATTTGGGCATGTAATGTCTACACAGCAGGTTGCCAACATAGAAAAACATTCTTGAACACAGCGGCAATATCTCTGTACTTTGGGAGCATTGATTCATTTCCATTCTGGAAAAGTTTAGTTACTCAGGTTTCCAATGTATTTTCCTTACTATACCTCTAGTCCAAGGTTTTTTTTTTAACTTTTTAGATATTTAATATATTCTTAGATATTTTTAGGAGTTCATAAGTTTTACCAGATTCATAATAATGCTACAAGGTAGGCATCATCATCGTCATTATTATTATCATTTTACAGATAAGGAAACTGAGGCAAACAGTGGATAGATGCATGAAATCAAATACATAAAATTGTAAAGGAAACTAATTATAATGAAATACATTTGGCAATTTAAAAAAATGATCATGGACAGCAGGTTAAAAAATCTGCATGGACCTTTGGAAAAGAAGACCTGATCAGGTATATGGAAAAACATATTGTACCTCATCTTCTTTCAAGTTGATATTTGCCATGATTCTATGGAAAAGATTTCTTTGTCTAATTCCTACTTAGAACAAAGAGGAGAGTATTTTTATTATTAATGTTGCCTTGTCACTTAAATGAGCCTGAGATGCATAATTGGGATAAAAGGTATTAGATAATTATTTTGTAAATATTTCACATTATGAATCTCTTGTATAAATAATATTTCTTATGTCCCAATAGTATAAATGCTCCTTGAAGTCCTTTTTAATCTTTGTAACCTCAGGGCCTAGCACAACCAAATATGTCAAATTGAATATTTAATCAGAGTAATTTAATAAACTAATAATTTAATAAAAAGAGAAAGAGAAAAATAGGGAGAAAGAAAGAAAAAAGAAAAAAGAAGGAAAGAAGGAAGGAAGAAAGGAAAGAAGGAAGGAAGGAAGGAAGAAAAAGTAACAGATAGAGATAAATAAACAAACAGATAGAATATGTGCATTTGCATCGGCATCCCATAGAACTGTTCCAGCAATATAGATATCTAGGATAAACAGTACAGACAGACAAAACTGGGATCAGAGCTGAACAGAAGGGATAGAGTGGACTGGAATGCTTTCATGAAATCACAAAACTATTTTACTGATCCCATTCTCAACAAAATAAAGACCCATTTCTTCAATATTTACATTTTATGAGTGTTGCTATATGTCAGAGAGATTTGGAATACTACATCTACAAAGAACTAACGAGGAGTTATACACATACAGAGGACAATGGAAAAAATGAAAGGTAGATGTGAGTAGGCTACAACATATAATAAATGAGGATTTTCTAAAATAATATTTCCCCCAATTACATGTGACACATTTTAGCATTCATTTTTTTAATGTTGAGTTCCAAATTCTCTTTCCTTCCTATCCTCCCTCTCACTCATACCCTTCTCTTTTCCCTGAGATCCTAAGCCATATGATATAGATTTTACATATTCAATCACATGAAATATTTTTCCATATTAGTCACAAATGAGGATTCTTGATGAAAGTAAAGGAATTATGAGAAAGGAAAAAAAGTTGGACTGGTTACACAGCAAGAGAAATATAGATAAGAAGTAGACAGATAAAAAGTAGAAAGATAAGATGACAGATGTGGTTATAAAGTAGGGTGAAAGTGAGAAAGTCCTCCCTCCATCATTCTGAGGAAACCCAATGGTTTTGGGAACACTTTTGGGAAGACATTAACAAAAATAACCAAGGCTGTGCAGGCATAGAGACGCTATGATTTATTTGCATCATTGGAGGAGATCATAAATCCTTTTGAGGATATACATATTTAGTATTTTGAGTTTTGGGGACTATATAAATAATTTCACCTCTGTAGACAATATTCAGTAAGGGAACTCCCTCCACTGATACAAATCAGCACCTTGCCCAGTTCTACAATGCACGTAATCTTAGATATTTTCCCAGGACCCAATGAAGTTAAATGATTTACTAAAGATCACACTGAGAGTATGTCAGAGATAAGTCTCAAATCTAAGTCTTCCCAAATGCCAGCATAGCTCTTTGTGTGTGGGTATCTTTGTGTCTGTCTGTGTCTGTGTCTGTGCATGGGTGTTCTCGCTATTGGTTTGGACCAATAATTTTATTGGCTAAAGAAACTCCCACCTTTGAGCCTTTCTATCAATGCAAATTAGCAACTTGTCTGCAACTAACAGCATTACAAAAGTGACTTGGAGCACCAAGAGAGTAAGTAGTAAGTGATTTGCCTGAGTTAAGACAGTACACATCAGAGGCAGGAAGCATATCTAGGGCTTCCATACTTTAAGAATGACTCCATATTCATGAAGCCAAGATACTTCCCAAACTGATTGTGTATTTCCACAATATTGAAGTTTCTTTCTCCTGTTACTCACAAAACAATGTTAAATTGTTTACATGATTCTAGACTCTATTAAAAGAAATCTTACCACAAAGATATGGTTCCTGTTCATAAAAGCAAACAAACAAAAAAATAATCAAGTTATCTGGAAACATATATATGGATTGGTCAATGCTTTATTTTCTCCATTATTTCCTAGATTCTGCCTTTGCTTTCTCTTTTGAATTCTCAGAGCTAGAGAGCAATATGTCTCTGTTAATTGTTATCTTACTCTACATCTGATTATAAGGATTTATTTATCCATCTTAGCTTACCTACTAGACTGTAGGCTGCTTTGAGTTCAGGTATTATATTTTAGTTGTCACTGGAGCTTCCTCATTTCTAAAGCACAAAAACTTGTGCATATGTTATAACTAGTGCTTATCTTTTGGGCTTTGTTACAGAGTTGGGAATTAGGAAAACAAAATTTGTCCTAGGGCAGAAAATGCAAAGACTCATTGAGGAACAATTGTGTTCTTCTAAGAAATAAAGTAAGGGCCAACACTTGATGGTGGAACAGGACCTATTGGGTGGGACAGAGTCTGGTGGTTGGGCAGGGCTTGACTATGACTAAGCAGACCCAAAGACAAGATGGTGCATGGAGAGATTGAAGTCAATTGCAGGTAATTTTCAAACCAACTGCCAATTTCTAAACTGCTTCGTCTCCCTAAGTATCACGACTTGCTCTGATTTTTTTTTAAATTTTTTTTATTTATTTCATTTATTTATTTACTATTTTTTATTTATTTAAATATTTTTCCATGTTTACGTGATTCATTTTCTCTTCCTCCTCTCTTCCCTTCCCACTCCCAGAGCCAACAAGCAATTCCACTGGGTTTGTACAAATGTTATCACTTGATACCTATTTCCATATTATTCATTTTTGCTATAGTTGCTCTGTTCTTGAATCAGTGGACTCTAACTTGAGGCCAAAATCTGGCCTGAGCTTCCTCCTCCAAATTTAGGCCAAGCCAGACATAACATCAACCAAAATCAACTTTTGCCTGTAGAAATGTAAAAAAGATAAAATTGTTCCTTGGGAACTGTCGTCTGAACTCTTCTTCTACCCCAATACTATAATCAGTTCCTGCTTTTTTTCCTAGATGAAAATAGCCACTTTAAAACTCATACCCTTAGGCCACTGTGCAGCCTGGAGCAAAGCCCCCTGAAAGCTGGAACATGTTGCAATTCTGGATGGAAGTAGGGGAGACTCTGACCTTGGAACCAAGGTGTCCATGGAAAGAACCAAGAGGCACACTCTCTGCTTATAATTACTTGTTTTGAGTTATAATAGATACTCCCATTCCTGTGCTCCTTAGTAAGTCCAAATTTCAACAGCTTGGCTAAAAAAAGCACATTATTATTATATGATTTTATATGACCATATATATGATTCTTTGTTTCTATAATAAATACAAAGAAGCATGAGAAGACAGGATTTGATGCTATGAGATTGGTTATTGTTAATAGTACCATTTATACAGCACTTAAAAATTTACAAACCACTTTATCTCCTCATATAAATATCTCAAAACAATTATGGAAGGTAGATGTCATTATTACTCCCATTTTCCAGAGGAGATAAGTGATATAAATGGAGGTAAAGTAACTTGCAAGAATAAAGTAGTTTGCTCTAGGTCACAAAGCTATTGAGTGTCTGAGGCTGGATTTGAAGCTGAAACTTCTCAACTCCAAGTCCAGCACTTTAACCAATGTGCCAGCTAGAACTAGATTCAAGTTCCTTCTCTGAAATTAATTCTGGGTCTCTGTTTCTCGTTGCTAAATGAGAGGGGTAGACAAGGAATGGCCTAAAACATTTTCCAGCTCTGACAATCTATGAGGTTTGGACATTATTTTCGATTTCTCAGCTCAGTTTCAATGTCATGAAGAATTGAAGGAATCTTCCTCTGAAACTTTGGGCCAGGAGTAAGGAGCACAAAAATGGACCACCTTTCCAGCAGTAGCCATAGGGTATTTGTAACTTGGTTTCAGGTTTATAGTATGAGAAAATAGTCTTAGTTATGACACTAAGTTTTTTATTTCTATGACTAATAAAAAAGCATGCTATATGTATGGATTTCCATAGCATATAATTAATACTTGCTTCTTTAAGGTCTCTCATTAATCAATAAAATTATACAAGATAATAACAACAACTAGCACTAACATAGAATATTTGTAGTTAATCTTTTATCCTCACAGAAATCCTGGTAGGTAGGTATGCTAGATAAGTGTGCTATTTATTTATACCCATTTTTCAAATCAGGAAACTGAGGTATATGGAAATTAAGGGATTTGCCAAGATCAGAAAGTTATCTAAGCCTGGATTTAAACTCAAATCTTCCTATCTAGCTTCTTAGCTGAGTGTACAGCTGCTTATTTTTCTTTAATATTTTTCAAGAATACAGTCAAATAACAGAAACAAAATTATATGGTGCTTTCCAAATGTGCAAAGCCCCATTTTGACAGTAGCTATTGTACTCTTTGTTATATCCTCAAAAAGGCTGATGAGATTCTGGCCTTCTTATAGAAGCCTACTTGGTAACGAATGAATCATTGTTACCAGACCAGTCCTGACATGGTATAAACTTGGGGACAAGACATGATATATTAGGGAACTTTTTTGGGAGATTCCAGCTTATTGGTGGGCACTAGATACCAGTTCTCCTAATAATGTTCCATACTTCTGTAAGGTACCTAACAAGATTGTAGGGCTATAGGTATCGTTCTTTACATATTAAGTGAATCTGATGTGCAGTACAAATATTCTATTTACATCACTTCGTATTGGTTAATAGAGGTTTCAAAGACATAAAAAAAAATGTATACCATCCCTTTTGTGTTAGCACAAAACTAGAAAAACACACATACACACAGATGTACATCTACTGAGAACAACCAAACAAAACATGGATGCAATGGACTATTATCACGAATATATGATGATTCTAACAAATGCAAAGAATCATGAGAAGATATAGGAATTAAAGCAAAGTGAAGTAAGCAAAACTGGGAAAATAATACACAAAATGACAAGACTGGAAAAGGAAAACAAAAAACAGAACAGTTGTTACTACATGCTAGGAAATTAAGAGTAACAAAGCTTGGCTGCCAAAGTAGAAAAATGAGGGAAGAAGTAGCAAATAAGCACTTATAAAGTACCTACTATGTTCCAAACATTGTGATAAGTGCTCTTACAAATATTATCTCATTTGGTCTTCACAACAACTACAAAGTAGACACTGATTATTATCATCCCCATTTTACATTTGAAGAAATTAAGGCAAAATAGAGTTGTATAACTTGGCTAGGTTCACATAGCTAGTTAGTGTTTAAGGCTGGATTTAAACTTATCTTCCTGACTACATTTCCAGCACTGTACCCCTACTCGCCAATATATTCATAATGCTCCCTTCACTGGAGAAATTGGGAGAGGGCTATGGCTGTTGAATACTGAATATATAATGTAAGACTTGGTAAATGTGCTGTTTAGTTTTGCTGAATTGTTTTTCTTCTTTTTTTTCTTTGTTATAAGAAATGACTCTTTGGAAGGAGGAAACTATAATGTGTAAAATAAGATATTGATTAAAATTTCTTTTAAAAAGGAAATTAGTGAAGTAAGAAGAGAAATAATAAAACTGTTCCCCCACAAGCCTGGAGAACATTGTACCAAAAGCATACATTTTCATTGGATGTAGAGGTCATACAAAGGCACATACCTGGAAAAGGGAATGGCAAACCTCTCCAGTATCTTTGCCAAGAAAACCACAAAAGGGGACATTAAGAGTCAGATGTAACTGAAAAATGACGAAACAACAGAGGCACATACATAGGCATTTGCATAGGGAACAGATGTGACTAGTGTACAACATCCACAGAGAAGGAATTCATGTCTCTGATGCTGTGGTGCTAATGATTCCTTCTGGTGGTGACACCCCACTACTCCCCAGAAGCCAGCTATTAATTGGTCTCCACTTATGAATATTGTGTCTCTCAGGTGGGACTTTTCTGGATGCATGCTTCCTGCTTGGTATTGCTTTTGTCCAGTGTGGTTTCATTAGGCTTTTCCCCACTAAATTTTGGCATACTGGATGTGTAGTCATCAGATCATCCTGATGTGGAGATTTTCCATGGTTGTGGACATCCTTTGTTCCCATCTTCTGGCTTCAGGTGGGTCCCATGGCTATAGTGTTATCTCTTCCCCAATGGTACAGTGGGATCTCCAAGATTTTTCTTTTTGAAAGCCACCATGAGGACCAACAATCTGACAGGAGGTAGGGAAGGGAACTTTTTCTCACATTTTTTTTTTCTCAAAGGATGGTCTATCTTATTTCTTCCAAAGTCTTGTCTAGAAGGAATTTAATTGATGACAAGAATTTTTTCCCAAGGTGGCAATCTCATAAACACAAAGAATAAAACAATCCCAGCTGTCTTACTAGTACCTTCAGACTAAATCTCTTCCTGGAATGCAACCTCTAAGGGCTATCTAAGACCATGCTATAGCTTAGAGTAGGCATTCCTTAAGGGTGCCTTCCTAATTGTCTCCAAAGGTCTAACTAATTCACAATTCACCTAGTGTTGCCTTCACAATAAACTTCCAGGGCACTAACAGTCTGGGATCTTCTAGTTTCTCAGATCTAAAACCCCTTCTATTCCTCTATGAAGATAAGTGGGTGGAGAAAATTATAGAGCTAAAATTAATCTTGGGAGAAGGTTAATACTCCAGGCATCTGTATTTGGTCCTATGATATTTAACATTTTTGTGAATGATTTTAATAATGACACAGGTGGCATACTCATAAAAATTGTAGTTGACATAAAGCACTTAAGGGCACAACCAACATGTAAATAAGAATCAAGAATACATGATATCTTGATATTCTAGAACATTGGGTCAAATCAATTACAATGAAATTTGTATGGGGGAAATGTAATGGGGGAAACATTTATAGTAACACTTTTTATGATCTCAAAAAAAATGGAAATAAGGTATTAATCAATGAAACAATAAGTCAATAGTTAGGAATGCAATGAAATAATATTGCACCTTAAAAACGATAAACATGAATAACAAAGAAACTGGAAGGCTTGAATGTATTTCTAAAGTAAAATGGTCTAGAACAGTGATGGGCAAACTATCCCCCTCCCACCCCCCCAGCCAGAGGGATGTAGTGATTAGGGAATTGCTTAAGGCATTGATGGGCAAACTAAGGCCTGGATCTAGCCCATGGGGAATAGTTTGTCCATTACTGGTCTAGAAGGAAAAAAAGATTACATAATGACCACAATAATGTAAGGGGGAAAACCTTGAAAGAAAGGCAGCATATGTGATTGGCAAGTCATTGTTAGTCATTTTTCATAAATCATGGAGAACAGATGTCTCACAGATTCAACCAAAGGTAAATGTTCCAAAAGAAATAAAGGGAATTAAATCTCCAATAGAGAATTTAACTTCTTTTAAATTGTATTCTTTGAAAAATCTAGAATGTATTATTAAAAAGAGAGGTAGTAAACATTTAGAAAAGAAAGCAAAGATTCCAGGAAACCAATATAGCATCATCAAAAACAATCAGGCCAGAAAAAATTATTTCCTTTTTCTTACAGATTGATAGGACAAGAAGGATGTAATAATTTAAAATAGATTTAAGCAATATATATGACAAATCTGTTTTGCTATTCTTGTGGGCAAGATGGAGAAATGTGACTGGAAAATGGAATAATTAAGTTTTCTGTTGAATTTGTTGAATGACTGGAACCAAATAGTAAATGCTAAAATTTCAATGTCTAATTAATTTTATTTTATTATTTTTTAATTTTTATTTAAGTATTTTTCCATGGTTACATGATTCATGTACATTGCCTTCCATTTTCCCCTCTTCCCCTCCCAATGCTGGCATGCAATTCCACTGGGTTCTACATGTATTATCACTCAATACTTATTTCCATATTAATCATTTTTGCAATAATCTTTTAAAAACCAAAACCTCACATCCAATACCCATATAAACAAGTTAAAAAAATGTAATATTTTCCTTCTGCATTTCTATCCTCACAATTCTTTTGCTCAATGTAGATAGCATTCCTTCTCACAAGTCTCTCTCGATTGTCCTGGATCATTGCATTACTATCAGTAGCAAAATAGATTACATATGATCATCCCATAATGTTTTGAATTCTGTATACAATGTTCTCTTGGTTCTGCTCATCTCACTCCACATCAGTTCATGGAGGTCTTTCTAGCTCTTATAGAAATCAAACAAAATTTATCATTCCTTAGAGCATAATAGTATTCCATCACCATCATATACCACAATTGGTTCAGAAATTCCCAATCAAGGAACTCTCCTTCATTTTACATTTTTTTTGCCACTACAAAGTTCAGCTATGAATATTTTTGTACAAGTATTTTTCCTTATTATCTCTTCGGGATACAAATGTAGTAGTGGTATTGTTGGATCAAAGAGTATGCATTCTTTTAAAACCCTTTGGGCATAGTTCCAAATTGCCTCCACAATTTTTGGACCAATTCGCAACTCCACCAGCAATACATCAGTGTTCCAATTTTGCCACATCCCCTCCAACATTCATTATTTTTCCTTTATTATTATATTGGCCAATCTGGTAGGTATGAGATGGCAACTCAGAGTTGTTTGGATTTGCATTTCTCTAATTAAGAGGGATTTAGAACACTTTTTCATGTGATTATTGATAGTTTTGATTTCTTTATCTGAAAACTGGTTATTCATATCCTTTAATCATTTGTTGATTTTAGGGAATGGCTTGATATCTTGTAGATTGGACTTAGTTGCTTATATATTTGGGAAATGAGACCCTCGTTGGTGAGTTTTGTTAGAAAAAAAATTTCTCAGCTTATTGTTTCCCTTCTAAGTTTGATTGCACTGGTTTTGTTTGTAAAAAAACCTTTTTAATTTAATATAATCAAAATAATTCACATTACATTTTGTAATGTTCTCTGTCTCTTGCTTGGTCTTAAATTATTTCTTTTTCCCATAGATCTGACAGGTATAGTATTCTATGTTCACCTAATTTACTTATAGTTTCCCTCTTTATATTTGTCAATTACCCATTTTGAATTTATCTTGGTATTATGGTGTGAGATGTTGATCTAAATCTAATTTTCCCATACTGTTTTCTAATTTTCCCAGCAGGTTTTGTCACATAGTGGGTTCTTCTCCAAAAAGCTGAGATTTGGGGGTTGATCAGACACTAGCTTGCTGAGGTGATTTACCCTTAGTCCATTCCATTGATCCACCTTTCTGTGTCTTAGTCAGTGCCATATTGTTTTAATAATCACTGCTTTGTATTACAGTTTAAGATTTGGTACTGGTAGGTCTCCATCCTTCACATTTTTGTTCCTTAGTTCCCTTGATATTGTAGGAAAATATATGTAAGGTAATGGGGTCACCAGGGATATTACAATAAGCTAAGTGGTTTGTGGGAACACACTCTAGGATTTATGAGAGACTGGACCAGGATGGAAAGACCAGAGTTTACTGGATTTCCACAGGAATGGCAGTTGATCTTAACTGTCACCCAGCTTCCACTAGACCAGAGTATAGTAACAGGCTAACAAGGTAAAAGGGACTTAACAGCTTTAATTATGTTAGACTAAAAGGTGGGAAAGGATTTCTATACTTAAAATCTAAAGGATAAAACCACAGGGCAATGGGAGGACTTATTCTACTCTTATCTAAGTGATCTAAACTAACAGGGCCCAAGGAGCCATAAATGGAGTCTCTGGGTTTCTGCCTCAAACCTGGGACCTGCCAGGCTTGAGTACATCTAGGGCTTTTGTGGCTTTGGGATTCTCACTGCAATCCACTGATGATCTCTGGATGCCAGGAACTAAAGTTGTCTCAGGTACCAAGTAGAGAGTGTTTTGCTTGAAGCACTGTCCGCCAGAACTCAAACTACCCCTCTTCTCTTGGCTCAATAGATCTTGACCTTTTGCTAGATGCCACACCACACAGGATCCCAAGGGAAATCAGGAAGCAGGGTGTCCTTTGCTCTGAGGTCTCCCAGGCTGGCAACAGTTTTGCCCACCACTAATGGAGTCCACACTCAGGGCACAGACAGACTTCCTCCTCCTTCATTTCAACCTGGAATTCCCAGCTCCAGCTCCTTCCTGCTAGGTACAACTTAATTCCTAATAACTAGCTAATCTCATCTTACTCATAACAATATTCTTGATCTTTTGTTCTTCCAGATGAACTTTGTTATAGAGGATACCTAATTTTTTTTAAGAGAGGCAGAACTCCCAAAGGCCTTTTGAATGTCTGTAGAACATTGATCAAATTAAATACACTAAAATTTTATAGGGATCATTTGAAGATCTAATATGGGTTTAAAAAAAAACACCACAAGGATCCAGCTGGGCAGCTCAGTGGATTGAGAGCCAGGCCTAGAGATAGGAGATCTTGGTTTCAAATTTGACCTCAGACACTTCTTAGCTGTGTGAACTTGGCCAAGTCACTTAAACCCACATTACCCAGCCCTTACTGCTCTTCTTCCTTGGAACCAATACACAGTTTTAATTCCAAGACAGAAGGTAAGGGTTAAAAAAATACCTCAACTGCAAGACAGATGAAGTATATATATACATCTATATATGTGTATATATATGTACATATATATAAATATAAATATAAATATATATATATATATATAAAATTGGAAGAAGATTTGTTGGGAAGAGAAGTAAAGGGTTTATAGCCAGAATGCTATCCTACATCAGCTCCAACTATTTTTTAAAGAGAATATGAAATTATATTTTATTGATAATATTAATAATAAGAATTTAATAGCACTTTATGTTTGCAAAGTGCTTTACATATATATTCTTTCATTGAATTCACAAAATACCTCACTGAGACATGTTAGCTGTGCTTTGTTGGCACTATATAGAAATGCTGATGATTCATGCGAGGTTATTTTATATCCTGCAACTTTGCTAAAGTTGCTAATTATTTTGACAAGTTTTTAGTTGTTTATCAAAAATTCTCTAATTATTCCATCATATCATCTGCANATATACATATATACTTAGAAAATTTTTCCATGGTTACATGATTCATGATTTCCCCCCTACCTTCCCTTTCCCCTCCCAGAATTGACAAGCAATTCCATTGGGTTATACATGAATCATTGTTCAAAATCTATTTCCATGTTATACATACTTGCAGTAGAGTGATCTTTTAACATTAAAACCCTAATCATATTCCCATCAAACTATGTGATCAATCATATGTTTTTCTTCTGCTTTTCTGTTCCCACAGGTCTTTCTCTGGATGTGGACAGTGTTCTTTCTCATGAGTTCCTCTGGATTGTCCTGGGTCATTGCAATACTGCTAGTAGAAAATTCTATTACATTCGATTGTGCCACAGTGTATAAGTCTTTGTGAACAATGTTCCCCTGGTTCTGTTCCTTTCACTTTGCATCAATTCCTGGAGATCTTTCCAGTTCACATGGATTTCCTCCAGTTCATTATTCCTTTGAGCACAATAATATTTCTTCACCATCAGATACCACAATTTATTCAGCCATTCCCCAAATCAAGGGACTCCTCCTCATTTTCCAATTCTTTGCCACCACATAGAACAAGGCTATAAATAGTTTTGTACAAGTTTTTTTCCTTATTATCTCTTGGGGTACAAACCCAGCAGTGGTATAGCTGTGTCAAAGGGTAGGCATTCTTTTAAAGCCCTTTGGGCATAGTTACAAATTGCCCTCCAGAATGGTTGGACCAATTCACAACTCCTCCAGCAGTGTACTAGTGTCCCAATTTTGCCACATCCCCTCCAACATTTATCACCTTCCTTTGCTGCCATATTGTTCAGTCTGCTAAGTGTAAGGTGGTACCTCCAAGTTGTTTTAATTTGCATTTCTTTAATTAGAAGGGATTTAGAACATTTTTTCATGTGCTTATTGATAGTTTTGATTTTATCACATGAAAACTGCCTATTGATGTCCCTTGACCACTTGTCAATTGAGGAGTCAGTTATTTTTTAATGATATTTCACATTTTCTTCTTTATTGCTATTCTTTTGTTGTTTTTTTTAAAATAGTTTCTTAGAATCTTATAAAATCATTCACTTCCACTTGCATTATTCTAATTTTTTAAGAAATTATTTTCTTCAGTGAGGTTTTTAGTGACCTATTTTTCCATTTGGCCAGCTGTACCTCTTAAAGAGTTCTTTTCTTAAGAAGATTTTTTAATGTTTTTCAATTTGATCAATTCTTTTTTTTAAGAAGTTCTACAGTGAATTTTTGTTCCTCTTTTATCATTTGGCCAATTCTGTTTACTTTCTCCAGTATTTTTGTTCCTCTTTGACCAAGCTGCTTAATCTTATTTCATAACTTTCTGGTATCACTTTCATTTATTTTCCCAACTTTTTCTTTACCTGTAATTTGATTTTTTTCTAATTTTTTGAGTTCTTCCAGAAATTGTTGGTTTGAATCCAATTTACATTTTTATTTAAGACTTTGCTTTAGCTCCTTTGATATCATTGTCTTGTATAAATGGAGATTTTGAACCTTGGACTTCTTCCCCCATAAGTCCCTTAGTTTTCCCAAAATTACCTTTAATCTTTTCTGAGCCTCCACATTTGTGTGGTCACTTTATTCTTTTATATTTGGCTGTAACTCCTCCCTCTTTTTTTTTTGTTCCTGTGAGTTGGCCAGTTAGTACCTTTTAGTTAGGTCTCTGTTAGTTTATTGTTAATAAAATATTCATAAATATAATGTTTAGTATTTTGCATATTAATTTAAATTTCCACATTTACCTTCTGATTTTTATATCTTGACCCCTGTCACTATAGTATCTTTTATAGGACCAGGTTTTATTTTTGTCATTTATTTTTCCAGCCTACTTCTTGACTTTAAACTTTATGTTAAAGTTGTTCTCTGCTCCTGTGGTGGAAGGGTCACTGTCCCAAACCTCAGGTCTTTCTGTTCTCTTAAGAAGTAGTTCTGAGGGTCTGTAGGTTTTTGGTGCTTCCAAGGTGAGGATCTAAGGAGAGGTGTGGTTACTGTTCTCACAATTTGTCTTCAAACCTTTACCCAAAAGGGACCTTTTTATTTTATAGCACAGCACTACCACTCCTCTTGAATTAGGACTATGGCCAAGTCCCTTGCTCTTCTACAGTTACTCTGTCTTGAAATTGAGACCAGTAACTCCACTCCTTCATAAGAGACCAGAAGTACTTCTCTTCATCCTTGAAGTTCCCCTGCTACTGCAAGTGTTATCACTGCTTTTGGTTCTGAGATTGTGACCTAGAACTCTATATAGGTACTGAACCCCATTATAGCAAATGGTTCCTCTTAAATCTCTTTCCAACCAATGGTCTTACACCTTTACCCCAAACCCTAGACATAAAACTTTTGAAGCTATTGCTGCTATCAATATAGCTGCCTCTGAGGTGCAGCTTCCACTGCTTGTGATACAAGCCCATCACCACCCACTCCAGTGAGATAACCTTTCCTGCTGACCTCCTAAATTGTCTTGGAATGGAAAATTATTTTAGCTGAACTTTTGTTGATTCTGCCACTCCATAATTTGATTTGTTTTCTGGGGATTTGGGGAGTGCTGAGCTGAGTGCTTCTCAACTCCACCATCTTGGTTCCAAATATCTCATATCAAATTCTTGCAATCCATTTGTCCTTTCAAGGTTCAGATCAAGCACCACCACAAAAGGCCTTTCATGATCCCTACAATTCTTAATGCTCCATCTTCCAAATTCCTGAAATTATTGTGTGTTTACTTGCCTCTGTACCTGTGTTTTCCTTCAGTAGCTCCTCAAAGGCAGAGAAAATTTTGTTGTGGGCTTTGCACACATAGCACAATGCCTGGCACATGATAAGTGCTTGATTAATACTTGTTGAAATAAATTCAATTGCCTAGAGATGGGAGGTCCTGGCTTCAAATTTGGCCTCAGATACTTCCTAGCTGTGAGATCCCGGGCAAGTTACTTAACCAGCATTGCATAGCCCTTAGCACTCTTCTGCCTTGGAACATACTATTGATTCCAATATAGAAGGTAAGGGTTTAAAGAAAAGAAAAGAAAGAAAGAAATTGCATTGAATTGGCTGCATTAAAAAAATAGTCCTGGAAGCTAGAGAAATGATAGTTTCCTTGAATTCTGCCCTGATCACCACACTGATAATCTAAATAATATATGAGAGAAGCAAATCTGGAATTTGGAATGGCCTAAAGATCACACCAAATGGGAAGCAATTAAAGAAACTGGATATTGTGAATTCTGGAGAAGAAATTTAGTTGACATAGGATATTTATCTTTAAGTACTTGAAGTGTTCTCATGTGGAAGACAAATTCAATTTCCTCTGCTTATCTCCACAATATCCTATGTTGACTAAAACATGGAACAAGTAGAAATTACACAGAATCAAATAATTAGTTAATCATTATTCATTAAGCACTTTGCCAGGCACTTTGCTTGATGTATGGACAAACATTTAAATACTTAGGAATAGTATAAGTTGTTCTTGGATGAAATAGAACTTCTCAATAGAGGTTTTCAAAAAAAGTTTTGATGAACCTTAATGATAGCTATGGTAGAGGGGTCTCTGGTTTAGGTAGAATTTAAACTAAATGACCTTTGATGTTCCTTCCAATTTTGAGAGTCTATCATTCTGTGATTCTCACTAATAAAATTTAGGAGAAAGTGATCCATAAACCAGAATAATAATTATTTTCTAATGGGGAAGGAATATATGGGGCCTAAGACTTGGATTTAATTATTTAGATAGAGAACTCTCTCTTAGGGGGTATATCTATTCAAAGGATTGTTTAATGTGCTTAGAAATAGAAGAAAATGGTATTAATGTCTAGGTATTTTTCTCTTTTTCTTTTCCTTTTCTCTGAACTTAAATAAGCTCCCCCTGAAATGAGCATTTCCATAAATATTGTGGAATAGGACAGAATTATATATTTAACCATAAATCTCTATTACTAAGAACTTTTTTCTTTTGAAGTATATAATAAGATCAGTGTGTTTTTCCTTTATTCCTTTTGACCTTCCTTCTGTTATCATTTGTCTTTTATGGGGTGGAAAAATCACTCTACCACTACTTCCCCATCTCTTCCACTCCCAATTAAAAAAGAAAAAAAAATGAAAACGTTATAACAAACATACCTAGTAAAGCAAAACAAGTTTCCATGTTTGCCATGTCCAGAAATATATGACTTGTTTCACATTTAGGGGATGTTTTCATCAAGTTAAGGTAATCACAGAATCATAACATTTGAGAGTTGGAAGGTAGCTCAGTGCCATCTTGTCTAACCCATATACCCATTTCTCATAACATTACCCATAAAATTACCCTTCTCTACCCAATGGATATTGCCACCTAAAAAACTGGGAGTGGCTGATTATCTGTAAATGGAGAACCTTCTGCCTGTGAATGCACTGATAGACCCACATTTTCCAGCTCTTTTGTTTCAGTATTCCTTTTCTGCCACCAAAAGCCTCTAACTTAAAACATTACCTCATAACATGTTCTAATTTCCATGATGACAGCTCATCTTGCATCAGTTACATTTTAGGAAGGCCATTTCCTGGCACTTTAAATCTATGACTAAGCTATCCCCAAATCACAATGCAAGTTGGGTTATTTCTGGGAAGATTCATTCAGAATGATAAGCTAAGTCATCGTGTGTTAATTCTTTATCCTATGTTCTGTAATACAGCTTATATGGGGAACCTGTAACCCCTCTCACTACTCACTAAATGAAGCAGAATAAGAGCCAAATGAGCCATAGCTTAGAAGACAGACAAATCATGGAGGACTGGGATATCTTTGACCAGAGTGTAAAGGGAAATCTTTATAGGATAAAGAGGACTTGATCTGAATTTTGTAGGATGAACAGGATTTGAACAACAGAAAAAGGTGAATGTATTGTATTGCAAGTAGAGAGATGTAAGGAAAGTGAGCGTTTCAGCTTAACTGAAAAAGATTAATGATTAGAGAATGAGAGGTGATCATATTGCAAAGCTGTTAAGACTAGACTAGAGAAAACTTATAAATATAAATTTCTATTAAAATATAATGCTAAAGGTTTTGTACTTTGTTTTATAGGTTATAGAGTATTTTTAAGTCAAGGGAAGAAGCTGAGATATCTGTTTTTATTTTAGTGGGAAGGAGGGAGGGCATCTGCAAAATGGCATTTTATGAATAGTAATGTAACAGTAGAATAAAGGGAAAGAGAGAGAGCAGGTTAATTATAATGGAAGAAAGGAGGAAAGTTACAAAACTATCATAAGGGTCTAGGTATTAGAGTAATGAGGCCCCAAGTTCAGGTTGGAGATGAGAAAGGGAAAAAAAAGTATGTGCTATAAGAGACAAGATAAGGAAGGACTGACAGGATTCAATAATTAGTTAGAAATAGAAGAGGGAAGGATGAGGAAGAATTAATGATGATTCTGAAATTTGAATCCAAGACATTGGGAAAATATTGCTCTATTGGCAGAAGTAGGGAAATTGTGGAATCATGGGATCAGATAATTAAAAAAAACTGAGGAAGTCACCTAGTTCAACCAACATGTGAACAGAAGTCCTCTATAGAACATTCTGACACAATCTAGACAAGTATTCATCCAGCATCCATTTAACGACCTCCAAAAATATCCAACACTATCTCCTAAGGCAATCCAGTCCAATCTTCTCTAGGAGACTAAGTAAAATAAATCTAATATCCCTTCCACTAGCCAGTCCTTTAGATACTTCAAAACAGAGAGCACATATACTTTGGCTTTTCTTCTCCAAGCTAAATAGCATAGTTTCATCAACCAGTTCTCATATGAAAAAGTCTCATATCCCTTCACTCTTTTGATGGCCCTTCTCTGGATGAATTTAAGTTGGTCATCTGTATGGCTAAGTGAGACTGGACCTGGCCTTAAATACTTACTTTCTGTGGTGTCTTGGGTAAATCATTTAAAATCTCTCAGCCTCCGTTTCTGCATCTATGAAATGGAGAAAACTGTGATTAGAGGTTAAGTGACTTGCCCATTATCACTCAGTTAGCAAATATCAAAAGTTGTATTTTAAATCTTTCTAGACTCCAGGCCCAACAATCTAACCATAGTATCATCCAGTTGTCTCAATATGTCAGAGATATAGAAAAGAGTAAGAGGACAGTATAGATATTAAAGATATTCTATAACAAAAACTTGACAAGATCCTCTGAATTAAATACAAATAAATCTTGATGCTTGATGATTTATTCACAAATTCTCTGAATAGGAAGGGATCACAGAGGACAACTTTATACATTCTATTTTTATAAGAATCCTCTGTAATACATGGTCAACAAGGAATCATTCAACTATTGTTTGAAGACTACCAGTAAGAGAGAACTCTGTGTATTTTCAAAGTGAAGTTGTACACAGAATAGAATGACAAAAAAAATTCTGGAAAATGTGACTCAGAATTGAAGAAAATTCAAGGACTCATAACACATTACTCAGAAGTCTCTCTTCTTTGAGGCCCATAAATCATGAACACTTTCTTTAAGAAGGGAGTGATATGGCACTGAACAATATCACAAAAAATTAAATTGATAATATTTAAAGACAGGGAAAATAAGTTATTGAAGTGAGAATCATTTCAAAACTTCCTATATATAGTCAAATCACTGATTACTTAAATCGGAGTTTTAAAATAAACTCCAAATAAGAAGATAAAGCAGAATGACTAGACGTGTTCAATTAGAACAATTCTATGCTGGCTTATTCACAGAAGCTAAGAGAGACAGTAAGAGAGAGTGTGTGACAAAGAGACAGAAAGACAGAGACAGAGACAGGGAAGGGAAAAGGAGAGACAGACAGGGAGAGGGAGAGGGAGAGTGAAACGGAGAGGGAGAGAGAGAGTGAAAGGGAGAGGGAGAGGGAGAGTGAAAGGGGGAGAGAGAGAGAGAGAGAGAGAGAGAGAGAGAGAGAGAGAGAGAGAGAATGGAAAATGGATAATGACTTTGACTATCATAGGTCTACAGCTAGAGGGAACTTCAGAGACCATCTAGTCCAAATCACCTAATTTCACAGATGAAAAGTACAAAGAATAGGGAAGTGAAGTGGTATGCCCAAATCACAAAGGGAGTAATCTTCAGAGGCAGGATTTAAACACAGATCAGCTGACCACAGAACAAGTGTTTGCCTTTGCTCTCTCCAATGTGCTGAACTTTCTTATGGAGGTATAAACCAGATACCATAATGGACAGGTGAAAACTGCCAGAAACCACTTCAGCAAGCAAACACTTGATTCACCTAACTAAACAGAGGGACAGAGCAGCCAAATGCAACATCAGTTTAAAGAATAACTCTTTTGTATGTCAATACAAATGTGAAAGATAGTGAAAAGTTATGAATAATATTGTGTTACAAAACAGCTAAATCAGTCTATGTGTACATGAGAATTCATAAAGCTTGGCGTAAGATCTAACTAAGCCAAACCAAGAGCATTTATGGAAAAACTGGCAGGAAATCAAAAGCAAAGGTAGGAAATGGAACAGATTTGTCATCATTTCTAAAACAATTTATTTTCATCATCAGTGTCAGTAGAACCGCCTCATTTGCACTCCTAACACCTCAATACCTGATATGTTATAAAAGAAAGTAGAAATGACATTTAAGATGAAATTAGGAAGAATGACTGGACCAGAGCAAGTATATATATATAGAAGAAATCCATGCTGTTGATGAAAAAAAGAAAATTAGGACTGCCTTGAGTAATATATTTTCAAGATACCTGAAAGAAATATAGGGAAAGGTGTAGAAGTTGAGAAAATAGCATATGTTATAATTGTCCAAAAATGGTGATCAAGAGGACAGAAACAACTAGAAACATATGATTTTTGTATCACTATAAAATTTTGAAGAAACATTTATACGCGCATCAATGGAATTCTTTATGAAGACTTGAGATGGGAAGAGTCTGGCTTCTGTAGATATTTGACAGCCACAGATCACATCTTCATAATCAGGGAGCTGAAAAAATCCCACTCCATTCATTGTGAAAAAAAGAGGATCAAAATCTAGCATCTATGTCTCTCTTCCCATAAAGAATATCCTATGGATATGCCAAGATCAATTGGACTTTTTTGATAACTGATTCTAAAAATTAATCCTATGATTATAAATAGTAAGTTAGGTCTAAAACAGGAAACCATGATAATCAAAGATATTTACCATTGTCAAGGAATATATCCTTGCACGAAGATGAAATGGAAGAGGAACTCTTCCTTCAGAGTGACTATATTGATTGTATCCAGGCTCAGAATACTGCAAACCCCATGACATAACAGTTAAATGCATGTGGCTCTTCAAGAAATCAGTCTAATGATCTATATAGAAAACACAAACTAATAAAAAACTGTATATTGCCAAAACATGGAAAAAAATAAGGTTGGTTAGTCTATTGAATTAATTCATCTTGAATAGAGAGTGATGATGAACAGTGCTGATGATAGAGAGTAGGCTGGGATTATAGAGAAGTGCAAAATATGGAAAATTGCACCAAATGAGAACACATTCATGAATTGCAATCTGAATAGACAAAGGATGTATCTACAATCTTGAGATTATACCTTCACTGCAGAAGACACCCAAGTCTTCCAGTCTGTTAAACTATATGCAGATCCCAGTTCTGTCATGCAGTGCCCTATTACTTCCACCTTCATGTCATCTGAAAATTTCATAAGTTTGTGATTTTTATTCAACTTAAAAAAATTAAGCCAGAGACTGTGCTATGCTGGAGATAAAAACAAAAAATAATAATATGCAATCCTTCCCACCAAGGAGCTTATAATCTAATGTGAAAAAACAACAAACAAAAGGAAGCTAAAAAGTGAGGGTCCAAAGGTGGAACCAGAGGGTACCCAGTGCAGGATCATGATGTTGTTTTTGTATAGTCAAAATCAAGCAGATCTGCTGATGGGAAATGGAGAGTTACCTAGAAAGTTCAGATGTGAGCTCTCTATAAAGAACTACTTGGAAGGAGTATATAGGTCTACCATTCAGTTCTCTAATCAGAGGGGAGAAGCCACTGAGAAAGCTGAGAAGCTTTTGAGTATAAAAAATTGAGTCTATCAGTATGGTGACGAGATTACAGGTGATCAGTTTATCCCAGGTAAGGCACATGTTCTGTGGAGTCTAAACCAAGCAGAGGTGCTGATGAAAAATGGACAGTAGTGCATTTAAACTATTTGCTTATTAAAATTGCTTAACAGAATGAAGTTTAGGATGAAGAAAGATTTATGGCACTCTACTAAAGCCCTTCTCCTAGATTATCATCAGCTTATTCATTAACCTCTTTGGAACTAGGCATTTAACCAGTTCCAAATGCATCTAATTTAACTATTATCTATCCAGCAACATTCCTTGTTGAGAACCTGTACCAAACACCTTGCTCATATCCAAATGGACAGTGATGAAGGTTTTGCTCTAATTTAATAATTCTATCCAAAAAGGAAATTATATTTGGCAATACTTTTTTGTGATTAACCCTCCATAGTGATTACCACCTGATTACTGGCAAGCTATACTTTTTTTAATATTTTATTTTTTAGAAAAATTTTCCATGGTTACATGATTCATGTTTTTATTTTACCCTTCATCCCCCCAAAATCCCCCCCCATAGCCGACACACATTTCCACTGGTTTTAACATGTGTCATCAATAAAGACCTATTTCCATATTATTGATAGTTGCATTGATGTGGTCTTTTCAAGACTACATCCCCAATCATGTCCGCATCAACCCATGTGTTCAAGCAGTTGTTTTTCTTCTGTGTTTCCACTCCTGTAGTTCTTCCTCTAAATGTGGGTAGCATTCTTTTCCATAGATTCCTCAGAATTGTCCTGGGTCATTGCATTGCTGCTAGTACAGAAGTCTATTACATTCGATTTTACCACAGTGTATCAGTCTCTGTGTACAATATTCTTCTGGCTCTACTCCTTTCACTCTACATCAATTCTTGGAGGTCATTCCAGTTCACATGAAATTCCTCCAGTTTATTATTCCTTTGAGCACAATAGTATTCCATCACCAGCATCTACCACAATTTGTTCATCCATTACCCAATTGAAGGGCATACCCTTGTTTTACATTTTTTGCCACCACAAAAAGCACGGCTATAAATATTTTTGTACAAGTCTTTTTATCTATGATCTCTTTGGGGTACAAACCCACCAATGCTATGGCTGGATCAAAGGGCAGACAGTCTTTTAGAGCTCTTTGGGCATAGTTCCAAATTGCTATCCACAATGGTTGGATCAGTTCCCAATTCCACCAGCAATGCATTAATGTCCCAATTTTGCCACATCCCCTCCAACATTTATTACTCTCACCTGCTATCATTTTAGCCAATCTGCTAGGTATGAGGTGATACCTCAGAGTTGTTTTGATTTGCATTTAGGTAATTATTTGAGATTTAGAACACTTTCTCATGTGCTTATTGATAATTTTGATTTCTTTATCTGAAAATTGCCTATTCATGTACTTTGGCCATTTATCAACTGGGGAATGGGCAAGCTATACTTTTAATGTGGTCTAGTATTTTTGCTCTGAACTGACATATACCTTATTTGTCTATACTTTGAAGAATCTGCCAATCTACCAGTTCCCTTCTTTAAAAAATATTAGAATGTGCCTATTTCTAGTCCTTCAACACCTCTCCCATTTTGATGATTTTTAAAAATTAATAATATTGCACCGGAATGCCACTTCAATTTTTTAAGTACTACAAATGTGATTCTAGTACTATTGATTGAATTCAACAGTCATATTTGGTGTTTTTATTTTTTCACGTTGGGTCCTTAAGTTTCAAATGTGTCTTAAGTTTGATTTTTTTTTTCAGGAGGAAGAAAGCAATTTTAGAAAAAAGATGGGTTTATTGTTCATTTGTTAATTTTGAAGTGATAAAAATCATCTAAATCAAATGGACAGAAAATAGTGGAAGATGAATGCCTAAAGGTCTAAAAAGGTCTTGAAGGCCTAAAAAGAGCCCAGCATTGGGAAAAGAAATGTTCTTCTAGAAGTAAGTGTTAAACCATTAGTGTGGATGAGATTTACCAGAGAGGAAGTATATAGAAGGAACAGTGGCAGGCATGATTTTATTTTCTTTCTCTTGACATAAGTAACTCCACTTTAGAATAAAATTCTAAAGTGCTTTTCCCTCAGGGGGAAACTCATACGACAAGGTAAAACTTGAGATTTTCACCTCCAAGCTAACTAGACTGTGGGGGGGGGGGTCACTAGGCTACCAGTTTAGAGGTTTGTAGATTCCACATAGACACTATAAATGAAATATTTTTACATATCCTAAATTGCAAACAGTGAGTCTTTTTATCAATTACATGAGAATTATACTAAGGTCTAAACTTTTGACAAATGACTATATTTAAGGAGAAAAAAAGATTTAGGTATAATACTGTTAATTGTGAAATCTCTCATTCAATAAACTAATGAATCTGCTATACACACTCATCAATAATTTAGAACATTCCTTCACCCATTCCACTATCTTTCTTGCTAGTATATCTCAGGATTTCTCAGACCTAAAGTCTATGATCAAGTATTTCACTGTTGCCCTTACCAGCTGTCTAGACATTCTTGTGTCCTTGGTTGTGATCAGTATGCTGTCTTCCAGTTCTCACCTACTTTCTGCTTTCTCTGTCACTTCTTCCAGACTACAGACTATCACCATGGGAAGTCCTAGAATATGGCACACAAGATATTCATATTGTCTACTTTTAATTTAGTCTAAACTGTTGTTTTTGTATATTTATTCATCTTTTGTTGATTCCCTCATTCTGAAAAGTTGGGTCCCATCATCTAGAACCAATATTCAATGACTCTTTCAAGCATTCTTTATTCATTTAAAGTTGTATGTTCCACATTGTTGTAGCCCTGTTCTTTGATAAACAATTGTGCTTGCTAAACATGTAAAAAACTGAGGTCATACATAATGAACTACCTCATCAATCCTCCTCTGAACCTTAAAATATTGCTTCATGTCTTTACATTTATCCTTTTGTCCTAACAGTATGATAAGAAGTGTTCCTCTTCCAAGTTTCAACCTTCAATCTGTACTCTATACCTCATTCATCCCTACTTATCTGGTACTCTGCCATTATTAATAGTTCTCTCTCCACTGACTCGTACACTCTAATTTTCAACATATTTAGTCTTCCCTGATTGTAAAAACAAAACAATAACCATAGAAATCCACTTTGTCTCTCTTTCTTCTCTAGGAGTTTCCTTTCCTTGAATTACACCACAATTCAGTTGAGTAATCTATATTGTTGCCACCATTTCATTATTATTCACATTGTTCATGTCTCCTTTCAAAATACTGTTTTAAACTTCACTCTCCATGACTGGAAAAGATTTATGATTGTTAAAACCAATGATTTTTTCTTCTAAATTTAACACAACTACTTGATTTAAGAAAACATTTTGGCATTAAAACATTATTAAGAACTACATGGCTAATTCATTCCTTCTCGAACTAGTTGTAGTTTACTTCATAGATATGTGCCCCATGTCTTTTTTTGTGACTTGGTACAGAGGTTTCCAAACCCTGAAATGATTGTCTTATCCTGAACATACACCTTGAAAAACTTTCTAGGAAAAAAAAAAAGAGTAGGAAATTCTGACCAAAAAAGTTCCTCTAAAGTAAAGTAAGATTATCTTTGGTAAGTGATTCAGGAAATAGAATAAAATTAAGAGATAACTGCTTTAAAAGCCAAGTCCCCGATAAGTAAAACTAGAGACAAAAATGTCAGAATTTTTTGCTTATATTTGAATAAAAACAATTACAGCCATTACTTGTTTTCTAAAAGTCTGTTTCCTAGCTTCATTTCATATATTTTCTGGACAATTCAGACATATACAAAATCAGCCCAACTTTCTCACTGATGTAGAGAACAATTCGCCCTAAAGAGAGAAGTATGGAGCCTCAGGAGATATGAATGAGTATAATAGAGGTAAAGTTCTTTCATAACACCCTGCTGTTCATTTGGACTTCAGGCATAAGCATGAGTCTTTAATTGTTCTTTTAGAATCTCATTATTTTTTTCCAGTTTTAGGAAAAGACAGCAAGGCAGTATACTATAGAGGGAAAGAGCTATGGTTTTGAAGTCAAAGTACCTGGGGTTCAAGTCCTGGCTTTTCCATCTGTAAGACCTCAGGAAACTCACTTAACCTCTATGGCCGAAGTTTCCTAAAGTCAAAGAGGATAAGTGATTTCATTTTCTATTTCCATTTGTAAAATAAAGTGGTTGGACAAGATGATCCTGAAAGTCTTTATATGTCTAAATGTATGCAGTTGAGACCTTCTTGCTGAGTTTCTATTGCAGAATGACTAAGAGTCCTAGTAAAGTCTAAGATTATGGGGTAGGTTGTTCTCAGGACTGTGGACAACAGAAAATAGATATAAAATGAAAATTTAATTACACACAAAGAGGGCATGGGAAGGGGAGGGGATAAATACTACCATAAGAAGGAGAGGAAGAGAGCATTAAGAGGTAATAATCAAACCTTACTCTCAGTATAATCAACCCAGAGAAGGAAGAGTAGCTTTATTATCCATCTGGATAAAAAACTCCATCTAACCCTACTGAGAAAGTCAGAAGGGATAAACCAAAGGGAGCAGGGGAGTGGGGAGGCCAAAAAGGGAGGGAAGAAGAAGGGGGAGGGAATTCATTCGGTCTTTAAAAAAAACAAAAAGAAGGGAACAACAAGGGAGGGGACAGAAAGGGAAGTCAATTAAGGGAGGGGATAAGGGATACTGGCTGAAAGCAAACCACTGGTGTAAAAGAAAATAGTGCAATAAGAAGGAGTGGGTCTAGGGGAGGATACAAAAAATGTCAGTGAATACACAACTAACAATTGTAACTCTGAATGTGAACAGGATGAACTCACTCATAAAACGGAAGCAAATAGCAGAGTGGTTCAGAAACCAAAATCCTACCATATGTTGTCTACAAGAAACACATATGAGGCGGGTAGACACACACAAGTTCAAGGTTAAGGGTATGAGCAAAATCTTTTGGGCATCAAATGAGAAAAAGAAGGCAGGAGTGGCTATCATGATCTCTGACAAAGCCAAAGTAAAAATAGATATGATTAAAAAAGACAGGGAAGGTCATTACATCCTGATTAAAGGCAGTATAAACAATGAGGAAATAACACTGCTCAATATATATGCACCAAGTGGTATAGCATCCAAATTCATAAAGGAGAAACTGGCAGAGCTCAAGAAGGAAATAGATAGTAAAACCATACTAGTGGGAGATCTAAATATTCCTCTTTCAGATCTAGATAAATCAAACCAAAAAATAAATAAGAAAGAGGTAAGAGAGATGAATGAAGTCCTAGAAAAATTAGATCTAATTGATATGTGGAGAAAAATAAATAGGGACAAAAAGGAATACACCT
>NC_058132.1:347354429-347378405 GCF_016433145.1 Gracilinanus agilis | reverse complement strand
AGAAAGAAAGAAAGAAAGAAAGAAAGAAAGAAAGAAAGAAAGAAAGAAAGAAAGAAAGAAAGAAAGAAAGAAAGAAAGAGGTAGGGAGAGAGAGAGAAAGAAAGAAGAAAGAAAAAAGAGGGAGGGAGGAAGAAAGGAAGGAAGGGAGGGAGGGAGGAAGGAAGGAAAGGAGGAACGGAGGAAAAGTAAAGAGAGGTAACGAAAGAGAAAATTTTAGATAGGTAAATAGACGCAAAAACATACAAAATAATTTTGAGGGAAAGAGCACTTATAATTAGAGAGGTCAACAAAAGCCTTAGGTAAGAGACAACACCTGGGCTATGTTTTGAATAAAGCTAGAGATACATAGACAGCCATAGATGCCCTTGGCTAATATTTGTGGATGTTGTGCAATTGAAAAAATGGCCCAGAAAATTGTCCTGGCTCAGTTTTGTCATAACTTGTCTACTATGGGATTTGGGAGAAGAAATGTTTATTGGTATGTTAATCTCTATATTGAAAAGTTGGGATAAACACAAGCCTACTTGTGCTGCCCTTGTCCAAGAATGCAGTGCCTATTTTAGTACCTAACCAGAATATGTGAAAAATAAATATAAATCAGACTTTTGTTTAGGGCCCAGCACATAAATGTCTATGGATTTCAACTTCTCCATGACACTCAGTGGGAAGCTCCCCAGGCAAGATTGTGCTCACAGGAAGGTTCAACCACACCGTTGTGACATGATGGGATGCCTTTCCCCAGCAATGAAGGGCTATGATGGATACAGACAGATGGAACAGCTGCACAGCAGATGGCCCTCAGTCCTGCTTTGGGTGGCAGCTTCAATCGAATATTATAAAACTGAATGAAATTCTGCCAAATCTCCTCTTCCATCATGGTAATATGAAGTGGGGAAGTAAGTAGGTTTGGTATTCATTCAAATGAGTATCTTCATGTGTTGTGTACTGGTAGACTTCACTTTCCATTCCAGAAAAGATGTATGTCATTCTGAGTTTTGTAAGCCTAACTGTGATTTGTAATATACCAAAATAATTTATTATTTGGATCTAGTCTGCCGCTCTATTCTTACTTCATATTACGTCCCTTCATGTACTGAATGGATCACTTGCAATTCACTAGAATACATGCTGTGTCCAATCTTTTGCACATTCCACTCTCCGTGCTGGAAATGCCACCCATTCTCCCCTTTTTCCATTTAATGAATACTACCTCTCCTAGAAAAAACAAGTTCAAACATTGTCTCTTCACAAAATTCTCATCTGGTCTCACATCTGGAAGTGTCGTCTCCTCCACTGATTCATAGTACTGTGTCTGCACATTTCTTGCACATATCACAGTCTCTTTTATATGGTGTTTATCTGTGTGCATACATACTGACTAGATGGTAATCTTCCTGAGGATAGATTCGATATTATATCTTTACAATGGAGAGGGGAGATTTAAAGTCATATCTTTGTAACACCATGTCTTATATGCACTAACTGTGCAATACAAATTTGTAAAATTATTCCTATTAATTAAAAAAGCATCCTGTAGATGATCTTTTTGAAAAAAAAGAATTATTTCCTAATTCCTGTGCTTTATCCATTTATATTTGCATGCATCAGCTTTGTCTACAGCAAGGAGCACCTACATAAATAAACATATGTAAGAGGGGATGTCTTGGGGCCGACTTTTTGTGGTCTGTGGCCATACTAAGCTATTAGCCCTAATGTATTAACCTAATTTCACTGTATGTAATTATAGTCTGTCTTCCTAATTTAGCCATGCACTTTCAACTGGATGTGGTGAACACCGGATGCTTAGAAAATGTCATACCACTTAGGTTACCTACTGTAACACAGAACTTGCTTTCCTGTAAGCTACATAGATGACTCAAGTCCTTAACTTGCAAAGCTATTATTAGGTAACATTCTAGACACAGCAGTGATGATAGCCTTTTGCCGTGGCTCAGATCTTTGAGAAGCAGCATGGGCACAGAGAGCATTCACTTTGAATGAATTTGGTATCCTGGTGTAAAACACTGTTTCTACCCTTCTGATGAAAATAGAGCGGGGAAACATGATTTAGAATTACAGGAATAAAAGAACTCGGGCAAGACATTTAGAAATGAAAAAAGATCTTAATAGACATCTAGTCAAATCATCTCATTTTATTGATGAGAATACTGTGTCTCAGAGAGGTTAAGTCACTTGCCCAAAGTAACACAGATAAAAAAATGGCAATCTGACACACAACCACTGCCCCCATCTAGAACTCTGCATTTTTTATGATTTACTGTTCAGTTCATTTCAATCTTGTTTGATTCTTTATGACGCCATTTGGGGTTTTCTTGGCAAAGGTACTTGAATGGTTCGCCACTTCCTTCTCCAGCTCATTTAACAGATAAGGAAACTGAGGTGAATGGGGTTAAATGACTGGTCTAGGGTGATACAACTAGTAAGTATCTGAGGCCAGATTTAAACTCACAAAGATAATAAGACTATCCACTTTGCCACCTGGCTTCCCCATTCTATAATTACAATTGATTTTTATGAGAAAAATGATTTCTTATCCTATTACATGGCTTTACATATGGAATAGGCCTTGTTTATATAAGATATTGAGTTGGTCATTTTGATAGACTCTTTGTTATTTCTGCCTTCCATTGAAACTGTAAATTGCTGAGTAATGAAACAACTCCCAATTCAGCCATGTAGGTTGCCAGTTCAAATGCTAAGGTAACTACTCTGGATTGAACAATCCAAGTATGAACCAGAAAATAAAAATGTAGTTATTAATCAAGGATAAATGAGGCAGCTAGATACCACAGTGGATAGAGTCAGGAAGACTTGAGATCAAATCCAACCTGAGTTACTGGGTGACTCTGAGCAAGTCACTTATTTGCCTCAGTTTCCTCATTTGCAAAATGAGCTGGAGAAGGAAATGGCAAACTACTCCAGTATCTTTGCCAAGAAAGTTCCAAATAGGGTCAAGAAGAGTCAGATGGAACTAAAAGGACCAAACAACAAATGATCAAGGCAATAAGAAAATGTTCAATCAAAAAAATCAACAAATAATACAATTAAGCATCTAATGTGTGAAATGTACAGAGCCCTAGGGGATAAGCAAAGACACCACTCAGTCCATTAGTGAGTGGCCTCCAGGAATTTATCATTTTTCCACTACAGAGACATACCAATGAGTCAAGGTGTTATTTCAAGTCCTTTTGTGATATCTTGTTTTGGGGAGGGGGAGTGGAAGTCAGACTATAATTCCTCATGAAAAAAGAAAAATCACTCACTAAAAAGGGAATGTGATAGAGTGGGAAAGAACACTGGGATTGGAGCCAGAGAACCCAGAATCAAATTCTAGCTTCTGCCTTGTGACTTTAAGTGAGTCACTTAAGCTTGTTTGATTTAGTTTCCTCATTTGTTAAAATAGTTAAAAAATTCGAATTGAAAGGGAAGGATGTGAATTGTATAAGATGATCTCTGAGGTTGATTTCTTTCTATGTTCAGTCATTTCAGTCATTTTTGATTCTTAGTGACATTTGGAGTTTTCTTGGCAAAGATACTGGTTTGGTTTGCCATTTCCTTCTCCATCTCATTTTACAGCTGAGGAAACTGAGGCAAATAATGTCAAGTGACTTGCCTAGGGTGACACAGCTAGTAAGTTTCTGAGGCTGGATTTCAATTCAGGTCTTCCTGATTCCAGGCTTGGCATTCTATCAATTGCACCACCTAGCTGCCCCTCCTCATATAAAAAAGTCAACTCCAAATTTTTCATGAGTGTGTTTTGTGAAATAGTAAATATTATAGCGCCTATCAGAATACTGTAAACATAGTGGGTACTAAATAAATATTTGTTGTGCAATAAATCTAGGAATGAATATATTATTGAAAAGCACTATTTGCTAACCTATCACAACAAACAAAATTAGCATTGCACCTATATATGCAACAAACACAAAACAAGCTTGAAAATAAATGAATCTCGTCGACAGATAATTAGTAAACTATGAGTATAGAATTCTATATAAGTTATCAGTTTGTATTTGTTGGTTAACTTTTTGTTATAAGAGGAGCTTCTATGAGGAATGAAATTGGGAAGTGATAGCAATGTAAAAAAAATGAAAAATGACTTTAAAAAAGAAAAAGTAGAAATCATAAATGGAAAGCTAGAGGAGATCTGAGATAGCATCTAATTCATTCTCCTCATTTTGCAAATCAAAGGGCAGTGTGCTACAGTCAAAAAGGTCCTGAATTTAGACTCAAAAACCTAGGCTTAAATCCTAGACCTGTGTAACCTTGGAAAAATAGGATACTGTCTCTAAGCCTCAGTCTCCTCATCTGACAAATTAGGGGATTGGACTAAATGACTTCTAAGATCCCTTGTGACTTCTAAGCTTCCTTCATTTCTCTCCAGGCTGAACTGTTGACCCTCCCACCCTAGGCTTTTTTCATCATGCTCCCCAACCTGGGCACCTTCATCCCATAACCCATTTTCAACTTCCTATTATATGTTCTCTTCCCCTATAAGAATGTAAGCTCCCTGATAGTGTGGTCTTTCTGCTTCTGTTTATATTCTCAGCACTTCTTAGCATAATGTCTGGTATATGGTAATTCCTTAATAAATGCTCAATGACCTGACTTTTGATCTAATAACCCTGGCTTAGAGAGAGATCTATAAGCTTAGTAAATAGTAGGTTCTTTTAACAAACCTTGTCAAGTGATTAATGGATGGAAGGCTCACTGAAAATACTAGATAATGACTCCTTCCTTCCATTCTCAGACTTTGAGGAAATTGTGGTTCTCTCGATTTTCTGGAAGACAATTATTGTTCATGATGCAGGTGGGCTGAGGATTCTGGCAGATGGCGACAGTGTGGCTGTATAAGACCAAGAAGCTCTTACAGATGGAGCACTTATTCCTTTTTATTTCTTTCTTTTTTGTGGGTTGTTAGACATCCCAATATGGTTGTAAACTTCAAATGTATTTACTCCCATACATTTTCTGATGTCATCGTATCAGTATATTTTGTTAAGAAACAGCAGAGGAGAGAGAAAGAGGGAATGAGAGACAGAAAAAGAGAAAGAGGAAGGAGAGGGAAAAACATGTTGATATACTTAACTCTAAAGTTACCGTTTTCTGCAAAATTAATCTTTATGGGATTGAATCCAATTATCACATGAAAGCTTTTCTTTTTTTTTCTTTTCTATAGAGGAAATAAGCTGATCACAGTCTGTCTCCCCATTGGCTTTTTTCCTCATCCCCAAAAAACACCTTTGCAGTCATTTGTGAGGTTTACTTTCAATTGTTACTAAATTCTTTGACTCTTCCCCCCACCCAATCTTTCAGAAGCTATAGATCTCCAGTGTTGGTATAAGACTTAAACATGTTCTTACTGAACTGAGGTCTCTTCTTTGGCTGTCTCTTGTCAGATGATCACGGCATTATTCATGACTATCTTGTGTGTGGGAGGTAAGATAGTTAATGAGCTCAACCTGATAGAGACAAATTCTGCTACATGTGTGCACATATTCTCTGCCATAATGAGTGGTCCTGGGTCCTTAATTGGTCACTGATGCTGCAAAAGATAGATTTTCAGAAGCCTGTTCTCAAAACACAATTTATGAGGGCAAAGTTTCATGTGGCAGAATCTCTCTCATGAGGAGAATCTGTGTTTTCTATTCCCAAGACTGGGATCAGTGTCTAAAATCTATCGATAGATTTTAGATCTATAGATATCTAAAAGTGTCCCAGGTATACTGAAGAAGGTATCTTTACTACCTTTTTACTTTGAACAATATTGCAAGATGTGAATTAGCAAAAAAAGTCTGAATTTTTTTTCTGAGTGAACATAACCATGACTAATGAAAAAAGAGCCCTAGAATTGTTGCCAGATACCCAGCACCATCTAACTTTTCCCATTTTCACTTTCAGAAAATGTTTCTTGTTCTTGACTCAATTAAAGCACGCTTTAACAAAGTACAGCAAATTCCCAGCAGAGAGGTCACAAAACTCCCTTTCTCTCCCTGCTGACATTGGGAACTTTGATTTTTATCATTATCTTAGGAAGTGACCCCTTTGGAAAAAGGGTCCACCATCTCTGCCACTCCTGCCACCAGTAGCACCAACATCAACTATCCTCTAGCTGCCTAGAGCAGGCAAGGCAAAACTGAAACAGCCAGGTGCCCTGAAAGAGAAATAAAAAGTGACATGTGCAAAGCCAGACAAACCACCACCACTCTATCGACTTCCAGGACCTCCATTTCCCCTCACATCCTATGGAGATAGCCCAGGATCCTTCCCTGAAGAGCCACAGGTGCAGGAGCATTCTACCCAGAGAACCATTGCTTGTGGAGATGTGATCCATTTGCCTTTTAGAGGTACTTGCTCTTCTTCCTCCTCAGTAGCACTAGCTACTGAAGATGAGGTAATAAAGTCCTTGGCACTGTCAAATAGTTCAATATCAGAAATGGATTTTTTAAACTACATTAAAGAAGATACAACACTATAGAGAACCATCCTCTACATGAGAAAACTGTGGGTCCTGAGTGGTGTTACGGCGTCGGATTGCTAAGACAGGAAAAAGAAAATGAGAACAACTAGATTAGTAGTTAGCCCATGCTGTCCTGAATTCTGCGGGCTTGGGAGTTTATTATATACTGATTTCAAGCAAAGAACACAAAAAGAGTCACCGTTGTAAGGGGGTAAGAAATCACACATAATCCATTGAAGTCTAAAGAATAAAGGTGCAAAGACAAATGGTCAAATTTTAACCACCAACTTAGTAGGGGATAATTCTGGGAGAGGAAATACCCCATGGAGATGCTCAATAGTCAACTCCTGCATTTGCCCAAATGAAGTCCAGACTAAAGGAGCCAGTTCTAATCTGAATAAGCAATCTTATCTAAGTAACATTTGTTAGGATCCAGGCTTCTCAGTTATCAAGAAAAGGAATCATTAACTCAGTAGATGCTGGTCTGCCACTTCAAAGCTCTCCAACAAGAATTCTAAGAAAGGTGGGATCAAAAACTGAGTCAAAAGAGGAGCCTCGGATTTTTATCTTAGATGGCCCATTCTGTCTGTCCTGACATGCAGTGTAGAAAAATCATACACACAGTTTTACTTGCTGATGATTTTGTAATGGGATCCAGATAAAATATCTGTTACAGACTCTGTTTCTCTAAATGACTCCTAATAGCCTCTTGGAGGGATCAAGTTGATTTTGGATTAACCTACCTGCTGGTACCAGAGCTTTTTGGGGCTCAGGTGACCAGGACCAAACACAAAGACTGCCTCAGTCTGGATTGGTCACGTAGGGAATCCAGATAACAGGCCCTAAATATGATCCTATTTCTCCAATGGCATTTCTACATCCAATGGCTCTCCACACATCACCATCCTATCTTAAGTATCTTTGAACTTTTCTGACTGACTTATACTTGCAATGTCCTCTAGGTGTAGTTTCCTCCTATTAGAATATAAACTCCTTGAGGGGAAGGAAAGTCCATCTTGCTTTTTTCGTTGCCTCTTCAGCACTCACATAGTGCTTTACACAGTTAAGTACTTAATACATTTTTCCCCATTCATTCATTCATCTCTTTTCTGCTCCAGACCTTATCACTGCTTGGCAACCAACTTCTAATCAATCCAAAGGCTGCACTGTCTAGACAGATGGAAAAGGAGTGAAAAAAGAAAATGTGTTTTCACCCATTTTTACCCAACTTATCAAAATGTGGGAGTGAAGAGGGAAAAAGAAGAGACAGTGTGGTACAGTGAAAAGAACATTGTATTTCGAATCTAAAGGTCCAGCAGCTTCACATTCTAGCTCCGTGATTACTATTTTATGACTCTGGGAAATTCACTTAACCTTTGTGTGTCCATTTTTCCTCAACTTCACAATGAGGAAACAAATGAATAAAATGTTGTCATAAGTCCTATTTATCTTTTGTATCTATCTCTTTTGGTCCTATGGCTCTGAGAGAGGATCAATTGTTTTAATTTTCATTACTATCTTTTTGTATTTCACATCACTTTCATTTCCAAATATATCCATTCTCTTTCCTCACCCCCCCCACCTACATAGTCATCTCTTATAACAAAGGGGAAAAAAGGAGGGGGAAAAAGGCTGTTTATCAAAATTAAAGAGCACTTGACAGATTCAGAAATACCTAGATGCCAAAAATCTAGGTTCTGACTCAGAAAATAAAAAAAAAAAAGTATTTATATAACATTTACTTACTACATGCAGCCACTTCGTGAAGCACTTTACAATTATTACCTCATTTGATACAGGCAATGTGACTCTAGATTAGACATTTTCTAGGCCTGTTTCCTTGTTTGCAAAATTAGGGAGTTGGACATGATGAGCTCTTAATTCTGTCTCAGCTCTAAATCTATGATTCAATGATCACCAGAGCTTGCTGTTACATTTAGTGCTCTACATCCATAGTCTACCACCTCTGTGAAGAAGGAAGTGAACTACATTTGCAAGACTATCCTGAAAGCATATCCTCTGTCTTCCTTCTGATAACATTCCGGGACTCACACAACAATGGGAGTGTTTGAGGCACATAAAAATAGGCATCTGAATGGTATGGACTGTCCAATGGAGTGCATGCTCAGTAACTATTCCTGGAATGAATATGGAGTATATTTATATCAAAGATATTAATGTTAGTGCATTTCTGTCCCCATATATATTTATCAAAGTACTGTATGAATGGAAGTTATATAGTATATTAAGATGTTTCCCATAAATTTCAGGAAGACTGGACCATGCTTAAGCAAAATAGATAGTTGCCTTTATATTATTATGATTAGAGGGCAACCACTGAATATTCTCCTTATCCCAAAAGATCTCTCACACTAACCTGTCAGGGTACCTAGAATTTACCATTAGTGGATTCATTTCTTTAGGGTAAGGGATTAAGTCTCTGAAAGGCAACATAGTAGAATTAGAGTTCAAGCCTTGCCTCTGAAATATGCTAGTTTTGTGATGACAAAAAAAGTTACTTAACATCTCAGTGTTCATAGTCAATGCAAACATTAAAAATTATGGATTTGCTTAGGATCAAAGAGTTAAAACTGGAAGAGTTAAAGTCTTAGAGATCACCTAGCCCTTTCATTTTACAGAAAAGCAAACCAATGTATAAGGACATTAAGTGATTTACCTTTCATAATCTGGCCCTAGAAAACCTGGATTTATTTCAGATGCTTCTTCACACCCTTTACCTTCTTGTCATATGGTCTCACCTATTTTTCCATGTTCTCAGTCCTCCTTCTTCTGCCTCCATGTCTTTGCATGGTGGTCCACATGCCCAGAATTCCCTCTCCTATTTATGCATTTCAGAAACCCTGGTTTTCCTTAAAGTTTAACTCTCCTACAACTTCCTACAAAAAGCCATTCTGATGCTCCTACTTAATAGTGATCTCTCAAATAATAAGTAAACAACTTACCTATGTGAAACCTGCATGCCTGATATAATTCTGGAGGGAATGACTTTCTTTGCTTTCATCACATCCTGAGTTCTAAGAGTATACTACATTAAGGTCTAGAACAGTGATTCCCAAAGTGGGCATCATCACCCCCTGGTGGGTGCTGCAGCAATCCAGGAGGGCCATGGTGGCCACAGGTACATTTGGGATTTCGAATGTTTTAACTTTTTTTGTATTACATTCTCTTCTGAGTTCAATAAATAGTTTCATAATTTCAAAGTTCAATGTTTCTAATTTACACCTTTCTTTACTATATTTTACGAAAAGGTAGAAACATTAATACATATATCTTTCCTATTAATTGCTATTAAAATTTTTTTTAAATTAATTTCCAGGGGGCGCTAAGTAATATTTTTTTCTGGAAAGGGGGTGGTAAGCCAAAAAAGTTTGGGAACCACTGGTCTAGACTAAAAAATAAGAAATAAAATAAAATTTAGGTTTGTGTATATACATCCTCTTAAAGTGGCCTAAAAAGACTGATTTCTGCCCTCATCTCCATTTTCTCTCTCCCTACTTACTCCTCAATACTTTGCAGTCTGACTTCCTCCTCCATTATGCTTTTGAAACCATTCTCTCTAAGAGAACCATTTTCTTCCTTATCTCTGAACTAGACAGCCTTTTCATAATCATCTTCAACTTTGACTTTGAATCAACTTTGAAATCTCTGTGACCCACTTAAGCACCTATTTTTTTAATCACCCTTTGAAGTTCATTTTTGTTCACATCCTTTCCTGCTCCAAGGGAATTCAGGATCTCATAGCAACCTCTTGCCTAGGCTACTGCAAAATTCTACTCAACCATCTTCACATCTCCATTCTCTCCTCCTTTAATCCATTTTTTACAATTGTGCCAGGTTGATCTTGCTAAGGCAAAACTCTGGGCATTGTACTTCATTAGCAAAACTTGAATGATTTTTCTTTGTCCAGAAAACTAAAGGTCACAGAATTTAATCTGGCATTCAAGGCCCTGCACAATCTTGTTTCTTTCTAGGTTTCATAATTTTGGAACTTGTAACTTTCTAGGGTTACTACACATTATCTACTCTGTATATAGATGGCAAAATGGATAGAATGCTAAATTTATAACCAAGGAGACATGAGTTCAAATACTAGTCATATGGTTAGTACTTACTGGTGCTTGAGCAAGTCAACTTTTGGGTCTCAGTTTTCTCATCTATAAAATAAGGAGAACAATAGCACCTACTTTGCAGGGCTGTTATGAGGATTAAATAATATAGGATGTTCCAAAAGTCTTAGCTCAGCTTTCAAAATTAACTGTCTTTTTGAGAAATTCTGTAAATGGCACATTTTGCAAACCCTAAAGTGTCATACAAATTCTTATATTTTATTAACATCTTTATTATACTCTAGCCAAACCAAATTACTTGTCCTCTGTTTTTGCAATCATACTATTCCTGAAATCTTTTAAAGTATTGTTAAAATGTCACTTCCTCCATGAAGTCTTTCCCCATTTTTCCTTCCCTCCTCTATTCCCAACAAATGACATAAATCACTGCTTCAGACTCCTATTGGTGGCATTTCAAGAGTCTTTGCAACTGACAGCTGTTTCCTGCCATGTGGCAAAGAAACCCTGTGGGTTCGTGGACACAGTAGTGGCAGGCTCTTTAATAACTTCAGATAGTTCCACCGAAGCCATTCTTGTAGATATGTGCCTGCCACTGTTGTCTCCACTCAGAAACAGTGATAGTTATCATTACATAAACCATCACTTGATGTTTTTCCATGCCAGTGATTCCCATAAGTCTCTCACTCTGCTAGGGAGTTACTACAGAGAAGGGACTTCCATTGTATAGAGACCAAAAGAGTTCGTGAAAAACTAAGGGCTACAACATTCATAAATATATGCACATGTTTGCAATTCAATCAAAAGAGATATCTCTGAATTTCTATATACCCAGAAGACTGTGTGGATATGTGGAGTTTCAGGGAGGACTAGAATCTCTGATATGAGGGCTTAACCAAACTTTTCAGAGCTGCTTTCCTTCTTTGATAGCTACCTTTCACCCAAGTCTCACCTGTGGCTCCAAGAAACTGTAGCATGAACAGTAGCTATTTCCTGGTAAAACTGTCTCATCAGATGGGCTAAATCAGGAACAGGGTAACCCAAACAGGTCTAAAACTCACTGGTGAATTAGTGGGATGTCTACCCAACCATATGAAGACTTCCCCTGGTACAATGGGCAAATGAGAAAATTTATTCCAATAGCCATTAAAGAAGCTGGAGCAGACACCGTGGAGTGCTTAGAGCTTGGTCAGACATGGAAGACATCAAGATCATCTACTGTATCCTAAGTCATTGTCAGTAATCCCAATTTTTGTCTTGACCTTGGACTTTGAAGACTCTGAAAGAGAGAGTAAGGCTGATGACTTTGTGCAACTCTGCCTCAATTAAATCCAATTCACATACAAGTCAAGACAACACTCCAAGATGCCATTGGTCCTTTTTTAAATAAAGAATGAACAATAGCCTCTCATCACCCTCTTGCTTATCTTTGTGTGGGAGAAAGGAGTCTGACACTGGTCCAAGATCACTAGATAAGAACAATTATGGCTGATGGTGATTACAAGCCTTATGTTAATCCTTCAATTGACCAATCAAGGAAAAAGGATTTATTAATTCTTTGAGGCAGCTAAGTAGGAGAGGGGATAGAATTCAAATTCTTCCTCAGAAGTTTGCCATGTGGATATATCAAGATCAATTGGTTTTGTGTGGAAATTTGTTATTACATGTAATTGGTAAAAAAAAAAATAACGGAAAAAAAGCACTGTGCTGATTCTGTGGGTAAGGAACTGGATTAGGGAAAGCCTCTAAATAAAGAGACTAAATATTAGGCCATTCAAATAATCTTGGTGAGAAATGATGAAGAGACAACTATGTGAGAAATGTTGTAGAGATAAAAACAAAAAAATTGGATTTATGTAGAGCGAATGAGGGTAAGAAGTCAGGGGTGACAATGATGTGAAACTGGGTCATTAGAAGAATGGTTGTTCCAGCAACAGTAATAGAGAAGTTCGGGAGAGGGGTGGATTTGTGGGAAAAGATAATGAGCTCTAGTTTGGATATACTGAGTTTAAGATGCCTCCAGGATATCCAGTTCAATATGTCCCATACACAGTTGGTGATATGGGCTCTCAGGAGAGACACTGAGCCTCGATATATGTTCTGGGATTCATCAGCATAGAAATTATAATTGAACCCATGAGAGCTGATTACATCATCCAGTAAGAAATTGTGGAGAGAAAATGAAGAGGGCTTGGGAAAGAGCCTTGGGGGATACCCATAGTTGATAAATATGACATGGCTGATGACTGAAAGACAACTGAGAAAGAACAAACATAAAAGTAGAAGGAGAAAAAGGAAAGAAAATTGTCATGAAAACTCAGAAGGGAGAGAATATTTAGAAGGACAGGGTAGTCAACAATGTAAAAAGTTGCAGAGAAGGTAAGAAGAAAAAGAACTGAAGTGAAGTCAGATATATCTGACAGTGGAGTTCCTAATTCCTTTTTTCCTATCTATTATAGCAAATGAGATCCTCTGAAGAAGAAGAAACTCTTATGATCTTAGTATTTTGTACACTTTTTGAGGGGCATATGAGGTGTTCATGAAGGACTAACACCTCTTGCATGAGGACTTCCTAAGTTCTTTTCAGGAATGCTCACCTACCACTAGTATCCATCTTTCACCCAACTCTCACCTATAGTTTCAAGAAGCCGTAGTATTTGCAGCAGCCATATCCTGGTAAAACCATCAAGCAGATGGACTAAATCAAATTGAGAGTAAATGATCGGACTCAAATGTGTTAGTGAGATAGTTAGGAGGATGTCTACCCCAAACATATGAAGATTTCTCCTGATATAATGGGCAGAGGAGAAGAAATTGTTTCAACAGTCATGAAGGTGGCTGAAGTAGATTCTATGAGAGCTTAGTCAGACATAGAAAATACTAAAATCATCCACTGCAACTCAAGCCATCACCAGTCACCTTGACTTTTATCTTGCCACTAGACTTTGATGACTATGGAAGGCAGTGTGAGCAGACAACTTCGTGTGACTCTGCCTTATTTAAATCTAATTCATTCACAAGTCATAAACATCACCCCGAGATGTCATTGGTCCTTTTTTTCTTCTAAATTTTATTTTTTTAGAAAAAATTTTCCCATAGTTACATAATTCATGTTCTTACTCTCCCCTTCAACCCCCATACCCCCTTCCCTTCTGCCCCCCCCCAGCCAACACACATTTCTACTGGTTTCTTCATGTGTCATCCATCAAGACCTATTTCCATATTATTGATAATTGCACTGCAGTGGTCTCATTTAGAGTCTACATTCCCAATCATGTCCACATCAATTCATGTGTTCAAGCAGTTGTTTTTCTTCTATGTTTCCACTCTTGTAATTCTTCCATTGAAACAAAGGAAGAACAATTCTTGAATTCATTATATTCTATTTTGTATTCTAGTCATTTTTGTACCTGTCCTAATTTCCCAATGAGGTTGTAAGCTCCTTGAGGGCAGAAAGATTGTCTTGTTTTTGTTTTTTTCAAATCCCTTAGGATCTTGCATATAACAGATGTTTAATATATATCTATGGAAATTAAAAGAAGAACATTAGAAGAGAACCATACAACATAAGAAAAACTTTGACAGTGTGCCTACCATCATAATTCTATCATCATCATGACCATCATAATCAGAGCAAAAATGCAGACAATAAGAGGGAATTTACAAATGCTTACATTAACATTCTTAACCCTTCTCAGAATAATGTTAAGTGCAGAAAACAAAATACATAGAATTACAAAGGAAACCAACTACATTGAAATATATGATTTTTTTCCCATCCATATTCGAAGATTCCTCTTGAAATCTAACTAAGAACTCCTACTACAATTCCCCCAGAGGGGAAAAAGTGCTTGATAAGTGCTTATTATATCCTGGGTGGGACACTTTGCTAAGTGTTCTAGATACAAATATAAAAATGAAAAAATCTTCTATTAAGGAACTTGGATGCTATTGACAGTATGGTACAAGGCTGTTTCCCAGTCTGCTAAAGAATAGACTCTTTTTTAATGTTATCAAGTTTCAATGATCCCTCTCCTCCAACTGATAGCAGTGCTAATTACAGGATACTATGATCATAGATTTAGTGCTATAAAGGATCTTAGAGATCACTGAGTCCAAATCCCGCGTTTTTACATTTGCTAAGTAATGCTGAGGCCCAAAGAGATTATGACTTCTCCTAGATCACACTACTAGAAAGTAGATTTAATTACTGACTCCAAATTTAATACTCTATCCAGCACATAGCACAATTTCTGGCACATAGTAGGTGCTTAATAAATTTCAGTTGATTGATTGATCAATTATTAATTACTGGCCTGAATGGGGAGAACATTGTAATGAAAAGCTATAAGTTCAATACTATTTTGAAATGAATTTGTATTTTATTAATCACAATAGCACCTAAATATATTTGAAAAATCATAATGTGTGCATATGTGAGACATATTTTTCATTCACTCTGAAAAGGGTATGTGTGCTTATTTAATAAATTGAGTCATCCTGCATATTTATTGCAGCTATAAAAAGATTAAAAAAGGCAATGTTTACTCCTATCCCAAACCCGTTTATGTATTTACAGAAGGTTTTAACAAAAGAGAGAAACCAGTGATGCTTAAGGCCACAGACTTTTATTGTGCCATGTTTTAGACTCCCAGAGGTAAGAGAAGATGTAGTTCAGAGGCAATCAAGGCTACAACTGGAAAGGTTGCTGGAAACTGGGGTGTGATGGTCTTTAGGCCATAATAGGGAAAAGGTTGGGAGTCAGCAATGGACCTTTGGCAAGAACATCCCCAGACTTGGCCCACCCAAGTTTCACCAATCTCTCTGCCTTATTCCCTAGTAGATTATGTGATGCTTCTTCCACACTAAGATAATTCAGTTTCATAAGCAAGGGTCATCGATTTTTTGTTTGTTTGTTTGAAATCATTACTTCCTGTCTTGAAACCATACCAATTATCAATTCCAAAGCAGAAAAGCAGTAAGGGCTATGTAAATGAGGCTAAGTGACTTTCCCAAGGTCACACAGTTATGAAGTGTCTGAGGTCAGATTTAAACCCAGAATTCCAGACTCTAGTCCTAACTTTCTATCTACAGTGCCACTTCGCTGCCCTCATAGATGGTTTTAAGGAAGAGTATGGGTTCTCATTCAGGCAGGTAGATAGATAAAGTACTAGGTTAGGAGTCAGGAAGACCTGAGTTCAAAATCTGAGACACTTTCCAGCTGTGTGACTCTAGGCAATTACCTATATTTTACTCAGTTTCCTCATCTATAAAACAGGGATAATAATAGCACCTACATCCCAATATTCCTGTGAAGATGAAATGAGATAATAATTGCAAAATACTGAGCACAGTGCCTGACACATAAGTAAACACTATATAAATGTTAGCTATTATGATTATTTCTAGTTGGATTCTCATCTCTGATATCACAGGCAGGAAAACTCTAGAGGATGGCTAGCAAATCAAATGGGGGCATAGAGCATTGAAGGTTCTGGAAAATGAGCAGGGAGAAGGGGCATGCAAAGAACTTTGCCCCCCAAACTCAAGAAATTTGCTTTAGATATTACAGGTGTGCATATGGATTCACAGGTCTTTGAAAGATATTTATGTGAAGACAACAACTGAAGATCTAGTGAGAAATGTGACCAGTCATAAAGGGTGAGATTGCAAAGAAGAAAAGAACATCTAAGAATATCAGAGGAGGCAAGAGACTGAACACAAATGATGAGTTTTGGAATCAGAGAACCTGGTTTCAAATTCTAGCTTCACTGTCCAAACTTGAGCAAACCACCCAACACCCCTGGGGTTTCTTAAAAATTCCTTCCAGTTCTTATTCCTAGGATCTTCAGTTACTTACTAGTTTCTCCTGATTTGTTTCCCTCACCTCTTCCACCAAATGGTTGGACAGGAGAGAAAAAACCACTTGGAGGAGAGAAAAAACCACTTGGGAGCCACAAGGTATGCTTTTCTTAGCATTCTGTGCTTGAGGATCACCAGCCTATCAAGCTGCCTGTGGTCAAAGCAACTAACCAGTTAGCCTCATTCTAAGAGCATGTATGTGTGGCCTGAGGGAGGGGAAAGAGCTTGGCTTCTCTGTATCAAAATGATTCAATAAAAACCATTTAAAAACTAAAAATAGAACAAAACAAAATCCACTATTTGTACTCAGTCTCTTGGCTCCCCTGCCTTCTTCCTTCTTGTGTAATGCAACTTTTCTACAAGACACTGCCCTTAGATATTCTTCTCTTCTTTACAATCTCTCCCTTTATGATTGATCACATTTCTCACTAGATCTTCAGTTGTCATCTTCACATAAATAGCTCCTAATGTTTTTCTCTGGTGATGACCTCTAGACTTTTCAACTGCCTTCTAGATGCAACTGAATGTCCTGATACTACCTGAAACTCAGTACTCTTGAACCTGGAATATTCTGCAAAAACATCAACTCCTCCTTCTAAAGCTATTTCTGTAAATGGCATAAATATTCTACTAGTTTTCTAGACCTGAAATTTAGTAATCATTTTTGACACTTACTTTCCCTTTAGCCCCTTCCTCCCCATTCCTATCAGGTGTCAAGTCTTGGCAGTCCTATCTACATGTCTCTTCCTTCCTTTTCCATTCCCACTCTCAGTGGCCTAGTCCAAGTCTTCATTACATTGTATCTGGAGTATAGAGTTAGAGTCTTGTCTACCCCAAGCATATGAATGCTCCCTCCAGAAAAATGGATGGATTAGAACAGTTTGTCCTAATGAACATGAAGGTGATTAAAACAGGTCCTGTGGAACACTTAGAGATTGGTCAGATACAGAAGATGCCAAAGTCATTCACTGCATCCCATGCCACAGTCAATCATCCTGACTTTTGCCTTTTGGACTTTGATGACTCTAGAAGACAGAATGAGGCTGAAGACTTTGTGCAACCTTGCCTCAAATAAATCTAATTCATGCATAAGTCAAGACATCACCCCATGACATCAATGGCCCTCTCCTAAAAGGAAAGACAAACATCTGAAAAATAGCAATCGCCAAACTGGCTTCCCTGTCTGTGCTCTCTTCTCTCAAATATATGTCATAAATGCATAGTTCTGACATTGTGACTCCCAAGTTCAAATATAGTCAATCCCTCCCCATGGCATACCAAATAAAGGTTATAATCCCTAACCGAGAATTCAAGGCTATCTACAACCTAGCCTCAATCTCTCTTCACAGCTTAACATGTCTGTCTCTTCTTTAAGAAACTTTCTCTAACACTAGACACTCAACATCCCTGCAGTTTCTCTGTGCCAACATTTTGCTCTCACCTTTCTTTACCCTTAGTATATCTTTTTTCCTATATTTCTTGGTTCGTGGGCATTATCAGAACAGGAAACCACTATAGGCTGAAATGAGCACCCACAGATAATCTAGAGGTATAAAGCAGGAAGTTTATTTACACCTACTCAAGGCAAGTAGACTAAGAAAAATAATTTAAGCCTATTCAGTAGAAAAAAATTGCTACATAATAGACAATAGTTTCACACTTATTCATTTTCTGTTCTTTGTTTATGGAAATGTTCATTTTGCCTTTTTTGTGTTCAGAAGTTGTTTGCTTTTTTTTAAAGATTCAGAAGACAGACACTCATTGTAGATTAGAATTGACTAGATCTCAGGGTGGAGGGGTTGATGCATCTGTATACACACACACACACACACACACACTCAAAGGCCAGTCACTGTGCCAGTCACTATACCAAGCACTGGAGATATAAATACAAACAAGCGAGATAGTTTCTACCTTCAAGAAGGTCATTTTTTGATAGGAACTCCTACCACAATCTGAACTGCATGCCCATTGACCCTTTCACAGGCATCTCCTTGACTTGTCAACTGCTTTTACTTCCTTGGCCTAAATATCTAATAAATTGCCAGTCCTCTTGATACTATTTCCATATCATTTGTCCAATATGTTCCCTCTCTCCCTTCCACCAAGCACTCCAGACTGTAGTTTAGGATCATATGATCTCTTTCCTGGACTGCTACAATAGATTCCTATCTGGTTTTCCTACTGAGTCCTTCTCCACTCCAGCCCAACATCTTTAGAGTTGCCAATATAGCCTTCCCAAAAGAAAGGTCTAACCTTATCCCATCCTTGCTCAAAAAAAAACCAAAATGACCCTTCTGTGTCTCCCCATTACTCTAAATTAAAATGCAAATTTCTTAGTTTAGCATTAAGGCCCTCCAGAATAAGATTACAGCCTACATATCCAGCTTTATTTCACATTATATTTTCTAATGCTCTCTGTTCCATATCAAAGCTGGGCCACTCACACTTATCTAAAGTCCACATTTCTCCACATGCATCCATTCACTCAGGACATCCTCAGTGTCTGAAAGGTATCCTTCCTAATAGCTTTCAGAATCCTTACATTCCTTCTCCTCTATTATCACCTCTTTTGAGGTTTTCCCCAATTCCTCTAATCAAGAATATTCTCCCCCAGCCCCTTAACTTTCTCTGTATTTATTTATATGGAGAGATTGTACATGTAACTATCTCGAGATCTAGAACTGTTTTCATTTTTTAATGTATCTACATTGCACTTTGTACATCATAGAGGTCATAGATTTAAAGCTGGAAAGGATAATGGATACCACTTAGATCATTTAACAGATGAAGAAACTGAGAACCATAAAGGTTTAATGACTTGTCGAGGGTCACAAAGCTGGTAAGTGGAAAATGGAGAAGAATTTCCATTGAACTACACATGAAATTTAGCATTTTGCATAATTAAAGTTCATTATAATCTCACACTTGGCTTGTATCCTATAAGCAACATGGTATTTCTATAAGCTTAGACCTTGTGTATGCAGAATGTTGTCAATTATTTTGATGACTTATTTTGCCAAGAATTGAAACTTGGTTCTCTGTCACCTAATCTGGGGTCAATGAGATTAATTAATGTTAGTTATATTAAATTGAGTTGAATTGTAACTTTTAAAATGTTTCAACTTTTTATGACTTTCTCAAATAATCCAGTCTCCTTCCTGGGACTCTCATCTCCAGGGAAGATGACTTTTTCTCCTTGGGACCACCATTTTAAGGAGTTCTGTCATATTTCACTTCACTCTGACCTTAATTTTCTCTGGACTCCACTTTACGATTCTCTCTGCCTCCACCTCCCTTCAAAGTGTTGTTTTCCCCCTACTAAAAAAAAAAAGCACTTTCAGAGTAAAGATTATATATTGCTTGCTTATATTTTTTCCCAGTGCTTGATAGTGTCTGGCACAAAGTACTTAGTAAACCTTTTATCTTCTATCTTTCTATCTCCCTCTCTAATTTTATCTATCTTTCCATTTTGACTTGTCTTTTTTATCTTTACCTGTCATTAATTTATCCTTATTTATCCTTCTATTCTTATATTTTATCTATCCTTATTTCTATCCATCTTTAAGAAAATACAGTTGAGGTGACATCAAGATGGCAGAATAGAAGCAGGAACTCACCTGAACTCTCCTAAATTCCCCTCCAAACAACTTTAAAATAATACCTCTAATTAAATTCTGGAGGGGCATAGTCAACAAAAGATCAAGGGGAAACATTTCCTGCCAAAAATAACTTAGAAGGTCAATAGGAAAGGTCTGTCACATCAGGGTGGGTGGTCAGGCCTGGAGTTCAGGGCAGGACTGTAAATATAACTTTAGCAGCAGGCCTTGGAGGCGGCTGCATCAGCAGAAGTAGTGTCTTTGGGAGCTTTCAGACCTCATATGTAAGGTAATAGGACAATGAGTCAGAAAAAAGACCTTTGGCTGTCTCTGGGTTCAGGACCCTGTTCCATTGCCCAACCCCAGTTCTGGGTCACAGTTCCAGAGCAAGGAAGACCCTAGAGTGCTAGTATTTATGGCTGCAGGGGAGCAAGGACTTAAGTCACAGTTCTAGAACAGAAAATAATACTTGTGGTTGTTTACAAGGGAATAGGGGATCTTGTTAAGGTTTCAGGACAAAGAGGAATGAGGCTTTAGAGAAACAAGGTTCCTTCTTGGGAAAAGACTAGAAAAAAGGCTAGGAGATCAGGGACCACATCTCTCCCTAGATCATACCAGCTTGGAAGCACCAAAAACCTACATACTCCTAGAAATAGCTCTGAAAACAACAGCATGAAAAAAAAAACCCTAAAATTTGGGTGGTCCCAAATGTGAAATAATCAAAGAAAAAAAAGTATCTATATGTACAAAAATATTTATAGCAGTTCTTTTTGTAGTGGCAAAGAACTGAAAATTGAAGGGAAGTCCATTAATGGAAGAATGACTAAACAAGTTGTGGTATGTGTATGACTTTGATGGAATACTATTGTGCTATAAGAAATGATGAACTAGCTGGTTTCAGGAAAAAAAAAGAAAAACCTGGGAAGACTTGTATGAACTGATGAAAAGTGAAGTGAGCAGTACTAGAAGAATATTGTACACAGTAACAGCAGCATTGTATGATGATCAACTGCAAATGGTAGCTATTCTCAGCGATACAATGATCCAAGACAATTCTATCCTTCTCCAGAGAAAGAATTTATGGGATTGGAATTCAGATCAAAGCATACTTGTTTTTTACCTTATTTTTCTGTTTTCTTTTGCAACATTTCTAATATAGAAATGCTTTATATGACTTCAAATGTATAATCTATATAAAATCGCTTGCCTTCTCAAGTAGGAGAGAGAAAGAGAATCTGGCATTCAGAATTTTAAAAAACAAATGTTAAAAATTATTTTTACATGAAATTGAGGGAAATAAAATAAAAAGAAATAAAAAAGAAAATATGGTCTAGCATGTTTTTCTTAGATGCTTTGTCTCTGTAAGCAAAACATTGTCATAGGCTTTCCTCAGCTTAATTAGAAAAAGCCAAAGTCATTTTTTTGTCTTGGAAAGGAAAAGGAGTCAGCTGCCCAAGTTTATGGCTCATTGTCCCAGGCCAAGAGGAATGGAGAAGTTATTGTTATGGCTGTTGGTTATCTCATGTGGAATCTGGACCTACATGCCCAAGACAAAGGTTCTTAACTTTTGTTACATAAGATCACTTGTCAATTTGGTGGAAACAATGATCCCCTCTTAGAGGAATGTTTTTAAATCTATATAAAGTATTAATAGGAAACATAATTATAGTAAAGATCAAAAAAAATTTTAAGTACATGGACCCCAAGAGAAAAACTCTGAGAAAAAGATTTCAGATTGTCCTCTCTTCACTAGGTCTGAATAAATGCAATTTGGAGGTACTTGGCTCAAAATCCCGGTATTTTCCCAGCTGTACCTTTTCTCTGAGGGAGAATGCTTCCTGATGGGCAGTGTAGAGTGTGTCAGATGAATGGCAAATGAATGTGTTAAGGGTATGAAGTAGGCGTGAATTAACACAAATGGCTGGTATTCATTTTCTAGTTTTTAAAACATTTTTGAACCATGTTTCTTCAAATGCCAGTCTTGTTTATTCCTTTAGGCAATTAAATTCTTTAAAAACCTGACATATTCTGTTTGATCTTCCCTTCTGGCTCAGCATGGCTCTGTAACATACTTCTCAGAGCCCCAGAAAAGAGGAAAATGTTCCCTCTGCCCAACTCCTTGAGTCTTTCCTCCAGCTTTGTTCAATTCTAGGAAAATACAGAGAATCACAGGATCTCAGGGTTGGAAAGAAATTCAGTGTCCATCTGCTTCAAGCTTCATCTAAACAAGAATCCCTCTAACAGCATAGCCCCAACAAAACACCTTCTAGCCTTTGCTTGCAATCTTTTAGTGAAGGGGAAGCAACTGACCATCCCAAGATACTGACCTTTTGTATACAGTTTGAAAAATGTTACCTAAGGTAAATCCATCAGCAAACATTTTTAAGCGGCAGAAAGTATTCTGCTAAGGTATTATCTATCTTGGATTCTGAAGATGCCAAGACAGATATGAAGGTTTCTTACCCAAGGAACTTACATTCTATTTGGAGAGTCATGCATACAAAAATGTATATAAAATGTACGTATAATATATGCAAAATAAATGATAATTTAAGAGGAAGGAATGAAAGGAAGGAGAATAAAAGAAGGGAGGAAGGAAAAGACAAACGTAGGGAGACATGACTATTAAGGACCTACATGTGCCAGGCATTCTACAAATCTTAACCTTTTTGATCCTCACAACAGTTATAGGAAACAAATGGTATTATAATCCCCATTTTACAGTTGAGAAAACCAAGGCAGACAGAAATTAAGTGACTTGCCCAGTGGCATAGAACTAGTAAGTGTCCGAGTCTGAAACTAAACATAGGTCTTCCTGATTCCAGGTGAAGTGTTCTGTCCAGAGAAATATTTCCCAGAGGCAAAAGCAACTATGGGGTGGGGAGAGAGGGAAGAAGTCCTAAAAAGCTTCACTCAGAAATTGTTCCTAGAGCTGAGCTTTTCAAGTGCCAGGATTTTAAGTGGCAGAGATAAGCACAGAGTGCATCCCAGGCATGGACTCAATTGCAAAGGTAAGGAAATGTTTGGGAAATAATCATAGGACCATGGTTTTAGAACTAGAAAAGTGCCTTGGAAGTTATCTTTTCCAACTCTTCCATTTGGCAGATAAGGAAACTAAACCTGAGAAAAGTTGTATGATTTGCCCAGGTCACAGATAGGTAGTACATGTCTAATATAGTATATGAATTCAGCTCTTTCTCCCTCCAATTCCATCTCTTTATTCATTATGCCACATCTCAGCCTTGCAACAGTACTGCTTTAAAGTCATCCATATACTGTTAACATGTTCTTTAGTAAACACAGGTAATGTTGAGTAAGTTGTGTCTATGACTTTCATGTTGATTGCAAGACTGGCATGGGTCTGTTAGTTTAAATAACTTTGGACAATTCATAGCACCATGGCACAGATAAGCACTTACTTATAAAAATGTTTTCCTTGTAGTAATTCTCCTCTCTGGCTAAGAACTAAACTAAACTAAGAACTCCTCCCCAGCTAAGAACTAAATATAAAATATATAGTGTATTATATATACACACACATACTACTTCCCCTTCAAACAGAATTTTAAATGATCTCTGCTGTGCTCTGGGGTTCTGTAAGGAAAAGAAAGGAGTTCTTTTGTGATGTCTTCTGGGCATGGGAAATGAAGGACCAAAGAATTTATCTGCAGCCTTTTAGCCACATTTCAGAGTATGTGGCAAATAATCAGTTACTGAGCTCTGTCAATTGAACCGCCAAATATCTCTTGTATCTATCCCTTACTTTCCACTTCCACTATTATTGCCGTAGATTAAGTCCTCATCATCCCCCTAAGATAATTCTAAAGGACTTGTGATGAGAAGGAAGGAAGGAAGGAAGGAAGGAAGGAAGGAAGGAAGGAAGGAAGGAAGGAAGGAAGGAAGGAAGGAAGGAAGGAAGGAAGGAAGGAAGGAAGGAAGGAAGGAA
>NC_058132.1:347295929-347349429 GCF_016433145.1 Gracilinanus agilis | reverse complement strand
ATATATATAGAGAGAGAGAGAGAGAGAGAGAGAGAGAGAGAGAGAGAGAGAGTCTCATTTCTCCCACCTCTGTTAGATTATAAGCTTCTTAAAGGCAAGGATCATGTCAGTTGTTATATACATAATAAACTCAAGATTTAAAAAAAATTTAATTGAATTGTCAAATGCCTATATTCCCTATTAAGTGCTATGGTTTGTCCAAATTCAGGTTTTCCTTGAAAATTCTAATTAGTGAACCATCAAGATTTTAATGTATACTTGTTATGTGGCCAGGTCTGTTATGGGTACTGAGTGCTAGACATTTTTATAAATTGCCTTAATCTTCAGGAAATCCTTCACATAGCTGAGAAGCTTGGGAATTGTCTCTCTGACATTCCCAGTAGGTACAATTAAGATACATTTTCTTCTAAGCTGATATTTTTCTCCCTATACAGAAGAGGGAGTAAACCATAGTGGAATTAGATGCCAGTATTATCTAGGGTAAGTCACTGTTCTGGAGAACTGGGTCAATAGCAAAATTCCAAATGGGGCATTTGCTACATGGTTACCAAAGTTCATTCTGGGAAAATTCCTCTCTTCTTACTCACAAAAATAAATATCAACAGATATGAAATAGCAAAGTTCATACAATATTCACACTGTGTTGAATAATTTCCATAATAGTAGAATTCTGTACCCACATCACCTTATTAACTTCTGTGTTGCCTGTGGGTTTGTATTGATATTCTACTGAAAAATGGAATAGGTGAAGGCTGAAAAATTAAATCAAATATATGGATTCTATAGGTCCTTCATCCATACCTCAATTCCTACCCTCATAATTCTCATTTATTTGACTTTGAAAGCCACCAAATAAACTTTAACCATATGAATTCAGTAAAGTGAGAACACAAAAAAATTATAAAACTAAAATATAAGGACTTTGTGACACAAATGCATCCATATTTCACAGATATATTTTTGTTTTCTAACTTTTTCTTGTTTCTATTATATTTATTTCTGTATGTATAGTTTTGGAGGGGCAGTAGCAGGGAGCAAGTTCTGTATTTTGATTTAGCCCCTACAATGATTTCCAAGTGTGGCAACTTCCCTCACCAGTGAAAATGGGTCACCTAGCTGCAATTTATGGTGTTTTTGTGCTGCTAAGGGCACTAAAAGGAAATGACAATCAGGGTCATATATGCAGTATGGGTCAGAAGCAGGCATTGAACCGAGGTCCTCCTCACTACAAATCCAGCTGTCTATACAATCCCATACTGTTCTTATTATATGCCTTGTCCCCTTTAAGTCCCCTCTAGTCACACATTTTATAGAAAAAGAAAATGATAGTCAAAGAGCTCAAGTGAGTGGTCCAGTAGCATCCAGATTAAAATTCTAGTCTTATCTTTCCATTGCATTATTCTGTCATAATAGTTGGTGAATTTTTAACTGAATTTTATAGCAACACTAATGGCAGATTTGCATTCTTACCATGGAGTCAAATTTAACTTTTGATATAAAGGAAGGCAAGAATTATAAATAAGGAGTTTGTATTGTGTCTTTACAATTCAGTAGGTATGAATATATATTATATCGAGAGATACATATATATATATATATTTATATCTGTATGTGTGTTTAATTTTTTTAATGAGGCCCATGATGTCAAGTGTAGGTCAGGTTGTTTCTTAGTTTAAAAAAATGCTTCTACCAATACAGATCAGCAATTGTTCTGCAACTTAGAAGTCTATTATAAATTTAGTACAAATTTATTCAATCAGAAATATTGTTAATTAACTACACTCTCAGAGGTCACTAGTGACATACTAACTGTAAAATCTCCTGAACCTCTCTGCAGTATTTGGGCCTACTCTTTCATGAAAAGTTCTCCCTTTCTTTTGATCCCAATTACTATCCTGTAGGCAGGAATTATCTTCCATTCATTCAATGTTATTTCAACTGATATTTATTAAGCATATGTTTCTTAATTATGAACTCTATTTCAGTGATTCTCAAATCTATTTATGGAGACCCAAACTCCCTTCTGATCTCCAGTTTCACATCTCCAGCTTCCTATTGGTCATCTTGAACTGGATAATCCATTGACATCTTAAACTTAAAACTTAAACCTAAACTTAAAAAAAAAAAAAAAAGATGTCTAAAGTTCTTCATAGCTCAAGCCCTTCCTATATTTTCCAGAGTTCCTATGTCTTACTTCCCCTCCCAAAGCCATGTACCCAGTGATACGGCCTCCCTTGCTGTTTGTGTAGGTGGAAATTTGATGCACCTGAGCTGCATTTAACACAGCATCCTTATGAGTTGTGTCCTCACCTGGCTTCCTTCCATTTGGGAAAATCATTTGCTGGAGACCTGCCTTCAGGGGCTCTGGGCTCTCTCCTGGATGTTGCAGTCTGGGAACTTTTCTTTTCTCTTTACTGAGGCTATTTTTCATTGGCTTTAAATTATTATTATTAAATCTTATAAGAAATAATCTTTGGACAGCTAAATCAATTGTACAAAAAATCAAGACATTTCCCAATCAATAAATGGGCAAGGGACATGAATAGGCAATTTTCAGATAAAGAAATCAAAACTATCAATAAGCACATGAGAAAGTGTTCTAAATCTCTAATAATTAGAGAAATGCAAATCAAAACAACTCTGAGGTATCACCTCACACCTAGTAGATTGGCTAAAATGACAACAAGGGAGAGTAATGAATGTTGGAGGGGATGTGGCAAAATTGTGACATTAATGCATTGCTGGTGGAGTTGTGAACTGATCCGACCATTCTGGATGGCAATTTGGAACTATGCTCAAAGGGCTTTAAAAGACTATCTGCCTTTTGCTCTAGCCATAGCACTGTTTGTATTATACCCCAAAGAGATAATAAGGAAAAAGACTTTTACAAAAATTTTTATAGCTTTGCTCTTTGTGGTGGCAAAAAAATGGAAAATGAGAGAATGTCCTTTGATTGGGGAATGGCTGAACAAATTGTGGTATCTGTTGGTGATGGAATACTATTGTGCTCAAAGGAATAAAGAACTGGAGGAATTCCATGTGAACTGGAATGACCTCCAGGAATTGATGGAGAGTGAAAGGAGTAGATCCAGGAGACCTTTGTATACAGAGACTGATACACTGTTGTACAATCTAACATAATGGACTTCTCTACCAGCAAGTATCCATAGAAAGGCTAAGGGACCTATGAGAAAGAAAACTAGTCACATTCAGAGTAAGAACTGTAGGAGGAGAAACAGAGAAGAAAAACAACTGTTTGAACACATGGGCTGATGGGGATACTATTGGGGATGTGGACACTAAACGATAACTCTAGTCCAACTATAAATAATATGGAATTAGGTCTTGATCAAAGATACATGTAAAACCCAGTGGAATGGTGTCAGCTAAGGGGGGTTAGGGGAATTTGGGGGAGAGGGAAAGAACGTGAAACATGTAACAATGGGAAAATATTCAAAATAAAAATTTAGAAAAAAAGAAATAATCCTTTGAATATTGGGATTATTAAATTTTAACCCTACATACTCTTTTGCAGATGTCAAAGGATTAAAGTGTTTCCATGTCCCATCTCTGATTCTTTTTCACCATCTGTGAATGTTCCATACCTGGAATATTTTTCTCCTTTATCTCTGTCTCCTGATTTTCTTGGCTTCCTTCAAGTCTCAGTTAAAATTCTACCTTCTGCAAGAAGTCTTTCCCAATCATCTTTAATATTAGTGCCTTCTCTCTTAGATTTCCTCCAATTTACCCTGAAAATATCTCATTCATATGCAGTAGTTTGCATATCGTCTTCCCCATGAGCTTGTGAGCTTCTTAAGGGCAGAGACTGTCTTTGCCTTTCTTTGTATATCCTACACTTAGCACAATGACTGGAATATGGCATGTGCTAATAAAAGCTTATTGAATGACTTACTGTGGTGAAAATAAAAAAGACACATGCTCCAGTGAGCATAACATCTAAAAGACAGGTAAATTAACATGAAGATGTTCCAGAATGGGTTGGAGTTGAATCTAACAAACTTCTGCTGGGAAGCTAATATGAAGGGGACATGAGTTCTCAAGCCCTCTGTGACTCTTAGGAGTAGAGCAACCTAAACCAAGTCACTTCATCCCTCCCTTTTCACATCTGCAAAAGAACAAAAAGAATACCTTAGCAACCTCTCTCATCCATCCCATGGAGGAGTGTTTGGCAACCAAAGAACTCTATAAACCACAAAATGTCCATTACTATTATTATTATATGTATACTTACACCTTTCTTGTGTGAACTCCATTGAGTTATGATCTAGAGCTGAAAAGTACCTCAAGTTATAGCTAATCCAATGCTTGCTGGATAATTAGGCTGACAAAGAAATCTCACTAAATTCTGAGGCAATGAGTTTCTTGTATCCCATTTAGGTCTCCAGATCCAGGCCAGTCTGATCATTCAGGTTTGGTACTGAAACAAAGTGAAATGTTCTTTAACCACCTAGAAGTTAAGAAATTTCCTTAGCCATAGCATAGAAGGGATATTCATCAAAGATACAGTAGTAATTCACTTGGCACAACTTCTCTACCTCTGGGTAGCCATGCTAGTATTCCTATGCAAATGTATTAATCCTGAGGGATGAACTCCTTTATTCTTCGTGTACTGATTTTTGAACTTAGGCCATCTATGTCAATGTTTGAGCTTTAAGATCTTAAACTGATTAAGTGTCAAAGAAGATTTCAGGACTTTTTAAGGGAAAATGTGCCTATCCTACGTGGAGCAGATTTTGCACCTAGAATGTGTTCTTTCTCAAAGCTCAGAAAGTGCCTTCAGCCTTTTATACCTGACTTATCCACATAATTATTGCAATAATTTTCTTATTTTGGTGTTTTATTTTCCTTTTCTCACCTTTGTAAGGATGAGATTTGTGCAAGGGGGACGGGACCAAAGGAAACAGAGAGAAAGCAGTTGCTGACAGTTGAGACCAGAGAGAATTCTGGGAATCGATTGGAGGAGGAAGAGAGAAGAGGAGAGTCTTTGGTTGAAGGACTGGGAAGAGAGAAGATGAGGACATCCCAGCTCAGATCCAGTCCTGAGGGCTTCCTGAGGAACTTTCTTTGGAAATTGAAACCCTGATTCCCTGATCAAAGCCATTCCATCTCAACTCACCCATCAAGACTTCAACAATAGAGTAAGCTAAGTTTTTGGACTCCATTTTGGGAGTGATCTCTTAGTCTCCTTCTCCCATTACCCAGCCTTGCTGTGAGACCCCCTTTCAGTCAAAACTTCAATTATAGAAAAGGATAGAAACAGAAGGAGAAGGGGGGGAAGAAGCTTAGAAGTGGGAACCATTGGGTTTCCCACCTAGGTGATGGACCCAATAGGAATAGCAAAAAAGGCACCCCAAAATCCCTCTGCCCTTCACCCCTTTCCCCAATCCCTGGATTGTGAATAATAAAAGCCATTCATCAGTTAGATAGTGTTCCAGAGTGCCTGAGAGACAATGAGGGAGAGGGGAACCAAAGCTTGGTCTGGCTGCCTCCATCTTGAAGCCAGACCACCCGCTGCTAAATTAACTGATGGGGGGGGGAAATTTTGTGTGAACCTTGTCCTTATTCAGAATCGGATTGGGGTACCACATACCTCCTCTTATAGGGAAGCCTTTCCCCCAACTCCTGTGGGGCAGCAGGACCATCCAGGTCACCCAGTTTCAGGGTGACACCCACTTAAAGGCTCCCAGTGTATATTTGGCCCCAGGGGAGAGCTGGAAGAGAGACTCAACATAGACTCTCTATCTCCCTTCTATCAAACATTGGTTAATAGCTCTTTTAATTTTTATTGTTTGGGCAGAGCCAGCTTAGGTAAAGTACCTAAATAATTCCCCCCCCCCCAAAAAGCCTCTGTGTGAACTAGACGGCAGCCATTTTTCTCCTATCTACACCTTAAAATAATAGAAGAGTTCAAAGGGTCTTCAAATATCACCTAATCTAATCACTACCCATATATTTTTAATTCTACATATTCTTTTGCAGATGCTAATGGATTGAAGTGTTTCCATCCCCACCCCCAACTAGTCACCCAATCTTCATATGAAGACCTTTGATCTTATCATATCTGTTGACAAGGATTTTATGAACTTGAGCCATCTTCTTCCACAATTAACCTCTTCATCTGACTGCTAAAATAGGAATATTTACTGAAATCATTCCATGGTATATATCATAAAATATATACTGCCAGGGTAAAGTTAAATTAATCAGAACTCTGCACAAAATTCAGAATTGTTTTACTGTCTAAAAATGCTGGATTCTGACATAAATTTACAAATGTTTCTAATAGCGTGGATCATACTGGCAAGCATTAGACATTCTCACCCCTTAGATGATGGTTTTATGAGATCAATGAAAAATTAAAATGTGTCATCTGTCTATGGCCAGAGGCTTGTCCATATCCAAAATTAGGTTCTAAATAATTATTGGTTCTTAGATCAGAGAGATGCAAGGAATCTCAGAGATCAGCTTATCCAAACTTCTGGTTTTACAGATGAACAAACTGAGGTCCAGAGAGGTTTAATGACTTAACTAATGTCGCAAAAGTAATAGTATCAGAGGTAAGAGGGTGTATATGATGTGCAGGGAGGACTAGCACCTCTGCTGTGAGGTCTTGCTGATCCCTTTTCAGGACTGCTCACCCATATTTCCATTATGTACCCATGCCAAGAACATTATGAAGAATTTGTCATCTTAAGGAATGAGAGGGTGTCAGAGCTAGAAGAGGTCTTAGAGATAACAAGCTCTTCATTTTACAGATGAATAAACTGAGACCCAGATAAAGGGATGTGACGTGACAGTTCATTTGTGGTAGAAGCAGGATTTGAAACCAGTCTTCTGACTCCCACCATGGTGCTTTTGTCTTCATTCTCTCATGTTAGTATAATGGTAAGGAAAGACCTGAAACAACTGTACGATTTCTATTTGAAAGACTCTTTGACGGGTGTATGATGGATCTTGCTCTCTAATCCTTAAATCACTATATAGACATGGCTTGTCGTTACTCTTATTATTATACTGTCTTTTAAAAATCTGAGGCTGCATCTCCACAATGACAACATAGCTGGTTGAAAAGTGAAGAATTTCAGTTAACTTAGCTTTTCATTTTGTCTATTCTATAGTACTGAATTGACTATATGGTCTAGTTATTTTTCTATAACACAATCTTTTTTTTCAGTTTGAACAAACTACGAAACAGGAGGGAAGATTGCATTTTTGGTGCTCACAAACCATCTAAGATTTGGTCACTGAGCAAGTGATTGACGTTAAGCACAACTAGTCAACACCATGACCTCTTCTGACTTTGTTTATAACATTTGGTATCTATGGTCACTCCCACCTACCTATAGAAGGGTTAATTGGGTAATTGATTAGTTAATATAATATTGGTTAATATCAAAGTTATCTTTTAGCATGATTTTTGTTTACATTATTGGAGTCCTTAGGGATATCATTCAACTGGTTCTGCTTACTTTATTATGCATAAGTTCATACAAGTCTTCCCGTGTGTCTCTGAACTCTTCATATTCATCACGTCTTATGGAACAATAGCATCCTGATCCTTTCACTTGCCACTAACATGAATATGATCAAGTAATTTAACTTCTCTCAACCATAGTTTCCTCATCTATAAAGTGAGATAATAAAACTAGATTATTTAAGATCATTTCAGCCCTAAATATATAAAAAGGTGTTATTAATTAGATTAGATTCATCTATCATATCAATTAGATTCATATACCTTAATTTGCTCTAATGGCTCTCCATTGGTGGGCACCCACTTTGCTTCCACTTAGAAGATAGTACAAAGTATTGCTATGAATATTTTAACATCTACCAGGCTTCTCTTTCTGTCATTGACCTTTTTGAGGTTCATGCTCAGGAATGAAAGGATAAGTACAGTTTAGCAACGTTTCCCTATTCTCAATTCCTTTCCAGAATGAACTAATTAACACCCCACTGCTTACTGAATAAAGTATAAATTCCTGGTCTGGAAATGCAAGCACTTAGTGATCTAGCTCCAGTCTAACTTGCCAGGTTTATCTTCACATCCTTTAGGTTCAAGACCAATTAGGCTATACTCTTCTTCCCATTTTTGTATTACCCTCTACAATCTCTGTGCTTTGTTCGTGTAATTCCACAAGAGGGGATGCCAAGATTTCCTTTCCTTCAAATCTCATATTAGGTGACTCTTCTCTGAAGCTTTTCTCAAAACTGCTTCTGCTTGTGGACAAAAACAATTTCCCCTTCTCATACTTTTCATAGCACTTTGCCTCATCTCCCCTTTGCACTTATCTTACTTGTCTTCCTATCCAGGTTTTTGTTACTGTTGTTCTGTCATTTTCAGTTTTGTCTGACTCTTTATGACCCCATTTGGGATTTTCTTGGCAAAGATACTGAAGTAGTTTGCCATTTCCTTCTCTAGCACAGTATACAGATGAAGAAACTGTGGCAAACAGGATTAAGTGAATTAGAAAGTATCTGAGGCCAGATTTGAACTAAGAAAAATGAGTTTTCCCTGGCACCAGTCCTAGCACTCTATCTACTGTGCCATCTCGCTCTCTCATTTTGGCTTAGTTATTTATATATCTGACTTTTCTCCCCATTCAACCTTAAATCCTTTGGAGAAAGATCAGTTTCCTATATATCTTAGTATCCTCAATGCCTAGTATAGTCTTATGAATAGTAGTTAATAAATGCTTGTTTTTAATATCTCTTTATCCATTTTGTTCTAATTAATAAGTACTTGTTTACTTTCCTAGCCCTGCTCCTGACAATCAAGTCTTTGTGTGGAAAGATGGGAGGTCTTGGGTTCAAATCCAGCCTCAGACACTTCTCAGCTGTGTGACTCTGGGCAAGTCACTTGACCCCCATTGCCTAGCCCAGTGATGGGCAAACTACAGCCCATGGACCAGATGTGGCCCCCTGAAATGTTTTATTCAGCCACTAGACATTATTTCTAATCTGATGAATACAATGAGTAGGATACAATACAATGAAACTTCGAAAGAGTTGCCTTAGAAACAGGCTGACAGATGAGCATTTCCTTTTTTTTGGCCTCCTCTTTAAAAAGTTTGCCCATCACTGGCCTACCCCATACCACTCTTCTGCCTTGGAAGCAATACACAGTATTGATTCTAAGATGGTAGTTAAGAGTTTTAAAAAAAATCTTTGCTATGGTCTCTGGCTGAAACTTCCCTTATTATCTGAGACCCTTTTGAGCTGGAACATGCAACCCACTTTGTGGCTTTCTCAACATGAAAATGCTTCCTCTAAAAGGCCTACCCCTTCTTCCCATTGGTGAGTCCCTTCTAAAGTCTCTCTTTTGTGTAGGGGTTCAAGCCAATCTTCATTCCCCAGTTCTGCTTCAGACTTCTGGAATTCATGCCTCATTCATCTCCCCTTCCCCTTAACTTTTCAGCTCCCAGTTTATGTGTTGTCTTCCCCCATTAGACTATAAATGTCTTGAGAAGACGTATCATCTTTCTTTTTGCTTGCATTTGTATTCCTAGCACTTACCATGGTGCCTAGAATATAGCAAACACTTAATAAATGTTCGTTTCCTTTTTTTCTTCCTTCTTTTTCTCTCCTACCCACCCACTCCTTTGGGGGGAAAAGAAGACAATTTCTAACACATATGCAGAGTCCAGAAATGAACCAGTTCAGTAGTAGTACATGGTTGCTTAAAGATAACAAATGTTCCTCTGGACATGATAAACTGCTTAATAATATAATTCAATATAATTTAACTGAAAAGACCCAAACGGTCAATCTAATTTAATCACCTTAACCACCAAAATATCTGGACCAGATCTAACTATTCTGATAGTTTAAAAGATTTAATTAAATAAACTGGCTGCAATCTAATGTTTGGCATTCAACTGATTCAACTTGATTTCCCTTGAAATAAGCAGTTAGACCTAAAAATGGCTGGATGTAATGCCACATACTCATAGCCAAAATTATTTTTTGATATAGAAATGTGTCATCATTGTACATATATTTTTATATTTTGAAAAGGTTAGTTACATCCAAATTGACAGAGAAGGTAAACATGTAATATGTGATTGTTTACTGAGTGTCCAGTGGACACCCAACAATGATCTAGACCAGTAATAGGCAAACTTTGTAAAGAAGAAGCCAAAGGAAAGGAAATGCTCATCTGTCAGTCTGTTTCTAAGGCAATTCTTTAGAAGTTTCATTGTATTGTATCGTACTCATTGTATTTGTCAGATTAGGAATAATGTGGAGTGGCATGATAGAACTTTTCAGGGGGTGGCATCTGGCCTGAGGGCCTACTCTAGATGATTTGAGGGATAAAGATATATGGTACAATCCCTATCCTATTGAAGTTTATAATCTAGTTAAAAGGGAAAAAAGTTAATATGTGAATTAATAATGAGAAATATTTGGACCAGACTAATTAGGGAAATTCTGATAAGGATATTATTTTTTAATAGAAATGCAGAACTTTATTGAAAAATATCACTTTGACAAAACTTTAACAAGCAGAATTGTACATTTGTTAAACGGCCAGAACATTTCCCAATTCAGAGGAATTTTGGAATGCAGAAAAAAATAAACATCATTTGATAGGTTTACTGTAAAACTTATACCTGGTGAATCTCAAGAAAGATTCAATGATGAGGAATAGAAAAGAGAAAGAACTCCAGAAGGGAATTGCTTTCAGGTGTTATGGAAGTGGACTCCTATTTTAGACAATAACATTTCTCCTTCCAGGTACTCCCTTAGGTAATAAATTCCTCTCAATACAGATAGAGTTGAATTAAAACTATTTTATTTAATCTAATTATTGTTTTTTATTTATGTATACATATTATTAACTTTTTTGTAAAATATGATTCCATTAATTCATATGCCTTATAAAAATCTGGATTTTCTGGGTGTCTGGAACAGATCAATTCAATTTCCATAGTCAACAATTAGTAAACATTTATTAAGTTCTTACTATGTTATATGCTGGGATTACAAAGACAATTGAAATAATCTTCAAAGAGTTTACTTTCCATTGGGAAAACAATGCCTAGAGGTTTACAAGATGAAAACAAAGTAATCTGGGAAGAAGGGAAGAAGGCAGTAGCAGTTAGTGTTATCAGAAAAGACTTCATAAATTGTGCTTGAGCTAGGGATTCCAAAAAGCAGAGGTGAAGAAGTGTGTTCTAGGAGTTCAGAATGGCCAACGGAGAGGCATGGAAACAAGAAATGGAGCACCATTGAAAAAGAGTAGCAAAAAAGTCAAAATCACTGAAAAGTATTATACAAGAAGGGGAATGTTTTAAAAGACTGGAAATGTAGTTTGAAGCCTTAAATGTCTTAAATGTCAAACAGAGAAGTTAATATTTGCTCCAGAGGTAGTAGGGAGCCATTGGAGTTTATTGAATAAAAGAGCTCTTTACATTAAGGAAATCCCTTTGGTAGTTGAAAGGAGAATGGATTGTCATGGGACAAGAGTTGAGGCAGGAAGACCAGTTGGAAGGTGTAGTCCTCCGCCTTTTTCATCTATTCTAATAGCCTTCCTGTTAGCCTGCCTGTCACTAATCTCTCCTCACTCATGTTCATTCACCAGCCAGCAAAGTAATTTTTCTAAAGCACAAATCTGACCACGTGCACACACACTCATTAAACTCCAATGGCTCTCTATAACCTCCAGGATAAAATATAAAATCCTTTGTCATTCAGATCCATTCATAACCAACATCCCCCACTTTTTCTGTCTTCTTAAGCCTTCTATCCCTCTCTGTACCTCATGCACTCTTCAAACCAGTGATACTGGTCTACTTGCTGTCCTTTGAACAAGACACTCCATCTCTTGGCTCTGAGCATTTTAATGGCTCCTCCTTATCTCTGCCTCCTGCAAGTGCCAGCTAACATCCTATCTTCTATAAGAACCCTTTCTCAATACCTTTTAATTTTAATTCTAGTGCCTTCCCTCTGTTGATAATTTACAATTTATCCTGTATATCTATCTATCTATCTATCTATCCATTCATCCATTCATCCATCTTTCTATCTATCCATTCATCTATTCATCCATCTTTCTATCTATCCATTCATCCATTCATCCATCCATCTATTTATCTATCTATCTATCTATCCATCTACCTAGCTATTTATCTATCTATATATATCCTGTGTATATACATGGTTACCAATTTTTTCTCCAATTAGATTGTGAGTTTCTTAAAGGCAGGGATTGTCTTTTGCCCTTCTTTGTATCCCTAGTGTTGAGCAAAATGCCTGACACATAATTAGTGTTTAATATTAAATGCCTATTGAGGGGACAGCTAGGTGGTTCAGTGACTAGGACACCAAGCCCAGAGAAAGGAGATCCTGGGTTCAAATCCAGCATCAGACACTTCTTAGATGTATGAATCTGGGCAAGTCACTTAACCCCAACTACCTAGCCTTTCCTGCTTTTCTGCCTTAGAACAGATACTCGGTATTAATTTTAAGACCAAAGGTAAAGGTTGTTTTTTTAACAAATTTTTTAAAAATGTGTATTGAATGACAACATTACATCAAAGTGGTAATTATCATTTTCTACAGTAATAATGACTTGAATTAGGATGATAAGTTATGTGAGTGGAGAGAAAGAAACATATGAAAAAGACATTGTGGAGTATTAGTTGCAAGATTTGACAATTGAATGAATATGCAGGGTGAGGGATCAGAGATGAGTAAAAGTGGAACCCTGGATGATTGAAGGATGGTGGTTACCTCAAGAGTAAAGGGAAGTCCAAAGAGTAGTTGGTGATACCTGACTAGATATTAAGATAGATTGATTTATTGATTGATTAAGAGAGTTTTTAAGGGCACTGAGAGATTAAATGACTTTCCCTATGTTAAATAGTCCATATGTTCCAGAGATTAGAGATAGGTTTTATTCTTTCTAAGACTTACTCTCTATCAGTTGTGCCATACTGACTCTTGTATCTCTCCTCGATTCTTAATTCCCTAAACAATTGAATGTAATTGAATGTGGTCAAAGGATATGAACAGACAATTGACCAAAAATGATGCTCAGATTACAAATAATTACATGATAAAATATTAAATATCTTTAGTCTTGAAAAAAATCCAAATTGAAACTGCTGAGACTCAACTCACTCATCAGATTGGAAATAAATAAGTAAGCATGAGCTCTCAGTGCAATAGAGTGATCCAAAGAAAGGTGAAAAGGCATCTTGCTATTGGAATGGTAAACTGGTAACATCATTTGTAAGAATAACATGCTAGTATTCCAGTATTTATTCTACCAGGGTTAGGAAAATAATGACACTTTTAAACCGAATAATATTGGGAATAGTCCCTAAGGATGTTTTTTTTAAACCCTTAACTTCTGTGTATTGGCTCCAAGGCAGAAGAGTGGTAAGGGTGGGTAATGGGGGTCAAGTGACTTGCCCAGGGTCACACAGCTGGGAAGTGTCTGAGGCTGGATTTGAACCTAGGACCTCCCGTCTCTAGGCCTGACTCTCAATCCACTGAGCTACCCAGCTGCCCCCTGAATGTTAATTTTTAAAGCAAGAATTAATCTATCTGACCAAAGATATCTGTGGAAGTGTATTTTCCACAAATTCCTTGTAATTTGTGGAAAACTGAAAACTACCTAAATGTCCAACAATTTGTGAATATCTGGGGGGAAATCTATAATATATCATAATAGAACACAATATAATTTAGAATGACAAATATGAGGAATATAAAGAAATATGTCAAGACAAAGATGTATTAAGCAATGTGAAATTATGAAAATGGAAACAGAAAACTAGAATACACATTGATTATGACTGTTTTATGATGATTATTTTATTTTACCAATTACATGTAATAACAAATTTCCACATAGGTTTTCTGAAGTCATACGATGCAAATTATCTTCCTCTCCCTGTCCCTCCCCACTCCTGGAGCTGGCAAGCTATTTGATCGGGCTTATACATGTGTTATGTAAAATATATTTCCATATTATTCATTTTGGTAAATTAATTGATTATGATTTTTTTAAACCCTTACCTTCCATCTTAGAATCAATACTGTATATTGGCTCCAAGAAAGAAGAGCAGTAAGGGCTAGACAATGGGGTTTAAGTGACTTACCCAGGGTCACATAGCTAGGAAGTGTCTGAGGCCAGATTTGAACTTAGGACCTCCCATCTCTGGGCCTGGATTTCAATTTACTGAGCCACCTAGCTTCCCCCTGATTATGATTTTTTAAGGGAAAATAAATACATAAAATGAAGGAGTTAAAAAAAAAACAAAAATAATGGAGGGAAATTCAGGAGGATGTAACTAATCAATTCTTATAGACATCTATATATTTCATGTACTTTTAAGTTTAATTAGGTATAAGTTTAACTTTTAAAGTTAAATGGATAATTCCTTAAAATGAAACAATTAGATACTAAATTGTTGAAGGCAGAATATAAGTACTCTCTGGGCTTAGAGCAAGGGAAAATCAAGGAGCACTAGAATAGGCAGGAAAGGCTTCATGGAGAAAGTAATACGTATTTAGCCTCAAAAGATGGGTAAGAACTTAATAAGGGAAAGGAAGAAGGCAAATGGCAGTACAGGCAAGAAAAATAGCATGAGCAAAGGTAGAGAACTGGTAAAAAATCTCAAGACACACTAATAAGGTGATAGAGACAATAGCATCCCTAGAAAAGACTGACTACATATGTTGGGAAATGGGTGAATATAGGGCTTGATAATAATAATATCATTGGAAAAATGAAAGAGGTGGATCTATTGGGCAAATCAGTCTGTGAAGGTCTCTTCTCCTAGAAAATAGGCTAAAAGTTAACAGCAAGGGTAGCCTTGCAGCTAAAAATAAGTGATAGTAGGCCAAGGGGTAAAGGAGATGAAATTCACTGACTTCACCATGGTGTTAGTTTCATTGTAGGGTTAATTTTTTGTATAAGAACCTCAGATCTTGTTTTTGACATCAAACACTAAAAATCCTTCCTACCAGTTGTCCCTCTGGGTCACTGGTCATTCATTGACCTAGAGTATGAATTTCCCCAAAATAAAGGACCAGGTATCATCCTTATTATTCATGTACCCATAAGGGTAATGCTAGGAGTTATAAGGCTAGATTATGGGAAATTTTGACAGCCAGGCAGAAAGAATTTGAACTTAATGATAAATATGGTGTTACTGAAAGTTTTTGAGTAGGGAAGTAACAGAATAAAGCTTTTTAAAGGAAAATTTTTCAGGCAATAGTATATAGTATGGACAAGGATTGAGTAGGCCAGCTAAAAGTCTGTTGACAAGAACTTGAATAACTGAGTAATGGCTGTATGGAATGAAAAGAAAGGTTAGCAGAGAGTGGAGAAAAAGCCAGCTTTTCTTTCTTTGGAAGGAAAAATCAGAAGTAAAGAAAGATGAGCAGGAAGAATGAATGATTGAAGCATTTATTAAGCACTTACTATGAGCAAAGCACTGTATTAAATACGAGGGATGCAAACAGAAAAGTAGGACAGTCCCTGCTCTCAAGAAACTCACATATAATGGGAGAGACAACAGATATGAACAGTTTTAACTATAAGTTACCTGGAAAAAGATTCATGATCCTAAAGTAGGAAAGCATATGTTAATATTATTTTGCTGATAAAAAAAATCATATAAGTTTCAGAGTTCAGTCAGTCAATAAGCATTTATTAAGCACCAAGGACTTTGGTGGCAAGAACTTTCCTTCCTGGTTCTTCAGTAGTTATGGCTGTAGCATATGAATAAGTTGTCAAGCTGTATACCCATATACATTGCTTTCCAGGATGATGGATGAAAGCACTGAACTAGAAGCAAATTCCTACCTAAAGCTCTTGGGCTCTGGGTCCTGGGACATTTCTATTATTCTCTGAGGAAAGATGGTAGTGAATACAGTGATAGTGGTATTATTCCCATCTTTGTGCTTACCTGCCCATTGGTAGTAGTTTGTCAGCATTTGTGTCTGGAGCTCATGAGGAAGGTGGGCCCCCCTCTCCATAATTATTACTTTTCTCAGCAAAGGCTATAGGTACTGGCCTAGAAGCAGATCTGGTGCTTTTGGAGACACAGCTATTCTTAAGGCTCTTGTGATCAGAATCCCAAGCTATCTCCATCCAGGGTCTGAGGGGAAATGTTAGTCGAAGTGTTGGTGGTGATTTAACTTCCTAAAACATCTTATCTGCTGTCCCTTTCCCACAGGTACTTTGTTGCTTTAGTTGGGGTGATTTGCCTGAATAATAGATTTGATTTTCAGGTTGGGTGACTAAGTTACTAGTGATGGAACTGATAAAGATATTGATTTGGGAAGAAGAAGCTGGCTTGGTGGTTGAAGATAATGAAGTCCATTTTGGACATAGTGGATAATGATATTATAAATGGAATGATCAACAATTATTGTGTGCTCAAGTATTTTTCTTCAGCTTTTTGCCCTACTTGGGAAGACTGAGTATACATTAAAAAATAGCCTGAAAATCTACCAGATGGATGTAAAATAGAGAAAGTGGTAGGGGTAGGAGGAAAATACAGTAATCTTCCATCTTACCAAAATAAGAATTAGTTCAGTTTTAATATTATTTTCCTTGACATGATTCCATCAAATTATTAAATTTGAATGCCAATGAGATGTTATATGGTAGGGATTTTGGCTTAACTCATTAAAATATTTTCTAGGAAGTATTTTAGGTCCAAAAGGCATGAAGAATCTCTCTGAATGGAATTTGGACTCTATTTTATTATTTTTTTATCTTGGAATCCCAGTGTAGTTGAGTAGGGCAAAATTGAGACCAGCTTGGTCAAATCTTAATATATCAACTATCAACCTGAACATCTTAGAAAAAAATCATCAATTTATCTTTTCCCTGTTATTGCCAGGATTGCTTCATGATATGCAATAGCTCTTCCCCAGGCTTAGAAACTTGGAGATTCAGATCATGGTGCTTTCTCCTTCACCCCTCAATGACCAAATGATCACTAAGTTCCACCAATGCTTTATTGTCAGTAACTGACTCAAGGTTGATTCCTACCACGACAGTGCTTTGGTCACTCCCCTCCAAATATTTTCCCCTTCAGGATGGTATAGTGGAAATAAACAAGATAATTAACCTCTTTGAACCTTAGTATTTCTATCTATAAAATGGTAATAATAGTGCCTAACTTGACACTATAATAATAGCTATTATATAGAGAGAGCTCTAAAATTTTCAAAGAGATTTACAAATGTTATATCATTTTATCTTCACAAAACCTCTACCAGGTAGGTGCTATTAGTATTCCTATTTTATAGATAATGAAACTGGAGTAGATGGAAGTTAAGTGACTAACACAGGATCACATTGATGGTTAATGTCTAAGGTCAAATTTTAACTTTTCTTCCTAATTCCAGCATTCTATCTTCTATGCCATCACTTGCTGCTAAATAGACCTCTGGGATAACTTCTATGTTCTCTTTCAACTCAATATTCAGTGAGTCTATTTCACAGGCTTATTTTAAGGATAAAGGAAGAAAATTAATGTGAAAATGCTTTTGAAATCACAAAATACTATACAAATATAAGGTGTTTTATTCTCATTATGTAATTGTAGAGAAGCAACACTGCAGAGTGGATGCAGGACTGGTCTGGAAGTCAAGGAGCCCTAGGAACAAATCTTGCTTCTGATACCTACTAACTATAAAACTAGGGGCAACCTTATGAACCTTCTAATTCCTAGCTAAATCTCGAAATTTATAAATTACAGAAAAGTTGATTTTCTTCATTTGGGGGAATTTCCTACACTTTTAAAATCATGGGTCCAGACCAGATATGTACCATTTTATTGTATCCCTCTACATCGAGGCTTCTCTTATCACATGAAAAAAATTCAGCAAAACTTGACACAATGACTACCTCAGGCAGTATATATATCATTCTTCACCTGTAGCCTCTCTCCTCCCTACAGAAGCTAAAGATGCATATTTCATTATGTTTTCTGGGATTGAGATTGGTCATGATTAATTATATTGAATAATATATCAACAAGATAATCATAATTAATCATATAAATGTATATATACATATCTGCATAATATGTGTATAAACACAAAGATAGAGCTATACAGTATATCTGCCTGATTTATAGAACTTGCCTCTAAGCTATTCTTTTTCATTTGTTCTCTCCCCAATTTGTTAGCTATAAAGTTGATAGAATAATTCCCCCAATCAACATTTTATTATAATTTTTCTATTGAAGTACACACCTATGGTCACTGTCCACATATCACTTGAAAGAAGTAGTTCAAATATTATCATACCCATTTTAAAGATGCGAATACTGAGTCTCACAGAAGAGCAATGATTTATCCAAGACAGCATAGCAAGTATGTGTAGGGATTTTGAAAATAGGTCTTCTGATTTCAATGCTACTGCTCTTGTCTCTCTACCATTCTATTCTATCCCCCTCCCAGTCTAGCTCCAAAATCTTTCTGGCTCTGGAGTTATTCTTTGGCAACTAATACACTTTAACATCTGGAGAAGTATTGAGCATGCACTGAGAGACTGTTCAGGGTAGAGAAAATACTAGCACATATAAATTAATTAATCAGTCCATGAATAAATGAATTAATCAATGAATGAATAGAAAACATTTATTAAACATTTACTACATAAATGATAAATACTAGACTTGTAAATACAAAAGCAAAGACAGGTCCTATACTAAAGGAGCTTATATTTTAATATGGGTGACAACACATTTAGGGAATTAGTGGCCTAAGAAGGATATTTTGATTTAGAAAGTTTCAGGGATGCTGAATGGAATGGTAAAGGAGCAAATTAAAATATCCTTTCCAGTAGCATTGCAAGGATTGATTAACTATGACTCATGAACTGTAAAAAAGGAGGAATAAAAAAGGTATGCATCCATCCAAAAGACTGCTAGTGAGAAGATGACTGACGTGTGAAACATGGATGAGTTCAGGTTTAGATATTTTGAGGGAGGGAGGCAACTACCAGTCAAGACAGCAAAATTAGGAGTTCTGGAGGTAAAATGGTGTATTCCTCAATTAAGTCTATCATAAAAAATTCCTCAAATGAAATAATCTCAAAAGCTATCCAGTTTAATTAGTTCATTTTGAAGATTAAGGAAATGAGGCTCAATGAAGTTGAGACTTTTTTAGATTTATGCATGATAGTAGTACCAGATTTGACCCAGGTCCTCATTACAAATCCAGTACTCTTTCTATCACATCCTTTCATATCATGGCTTTCTCTCAAAATTTACAATCTAAAAGGAAATGGAAGACAAACTTTATATGGAGCAAAGTGATATGTATGTTGTAGGTACTTAATAAAGGAAAAATATATAGTGATATAATGCTGTGGAAGAGGGAGGAATTCAGGGATAAATGAGAGAGAGAGAGAGAGAGAGAGAGAGAGAGAGAGAGAGAGAGAGAGAGAGAGAGAATTATTTTTAAGTACTTCTTATGTGCCAAGCACTATCCTAAGGACAGGAAATACAAAAACAAGGAATCAAGAGAATCTCTGCCCTTGTGGAGCTTACATTCTAAAAGAAGAAGACAACATATAGTGTTGTTGAAAAGGGACTGGTTACTAAGCATGGTGAAGAGATCACTGACAAGTGGTGAGGAGGCCTGATCCCAAGCAAGATCTGTTGAAAGTTCACCTTTTCAAGCAGAAGGCCAGAAAGAAGCTCAAGATTCCATTGGGAGGGAGAAGATGATGATGACCAAGAAGGTTAGGCGGTAGAGTCACTTTTAGCTGGGTTTGAATTGGATTTTGTAGATCAAGTATTTTTCTGTGGAACCCATTGACCTATGTTTGGGACCAACTTCATCTCCCAAGTCAAATTGTAGCCAGAAAGATTTCCAGATTTGAGTCATATCAGTCCTGGAGTCAGAATAGGGGCTAAGTGAAATGAAGGCCACTAAGAAAGGTTTTATTTCTCCTCTTTACTTAACTTCCTTTAAGAAACTTACATTAAGAAAATTACCTTTACGTTAAGAAAAAATACCTTTCTTCCAATTCAACCACAATCATCCTAAAAAATGGTTCTCCCATGCAAATTCAGTACAAATTTGAAAATGTTGGAAATGCCTTAGTTTCAATCATCCTCTCCTTCAATTTTCCTAAGTCTCGCTTCCGTCCTCATTGCCTTCTACCATGCATCATACTCATATGGGAATATGTTGAACCCTCTTTTTTAGATTAGAAGTTCCTTGAGGGAAAAAAAACTTCAGTTTTTTATCTTTACCTGTTTTCAGAGGACTGAACAATTTGATGAAGTAGTCCTAAGTGCAGGCATGGACATTCTGGGATCACTGTAACGGGCCCTCAGCGGTACCACTGGGAGCATCTTCTGAATCATCCTGCCATTGCATTCTAGGGCCTTCCAGTTTTGGAGCCAGAAGCAGTCTCTGACCTGAGAAATGACCTGCCCACAGTCACTAATGATCAGCGCATTTAACACATTACCTTACACATAATCTTTTGGAACCGAGTGTTTCCACTGCTATAGAGCTCTTGGTGAAGAACTCTGGACATCAATGTAAATAAGTACCAGCTCTTAAAATTTATAGTTTTAAAATATTGGCTGGGGGCACTGAAAGATAAGTCACTTCTTGCCCATGTTCAAACAGCCAGCAACTGTCAAAGACTGTACTTGAACTCAAGTATATCTGACTCTATGTATATGCTTTACATAGAGCAACCACTTAAAGAAATGGTGTTTGTTGAATTGAATGTTTCAGTCCAGAATCTTTATTTGGCCTCAGTTATCTGGAAAACTCTAATATTTAGATGTGTCTATGGTGTCAAAAGAAATCTACTGGAAAAATCAACCTGTTTCTTTAAATGTTTTGCTTTTTTTTTTACACAGGCTTTCTAAAACCTTCTTCTATTTTGTTTATTTATTTTTTTTAAGAGAAAAAGACATATTGATGAATGAGCTGGGCTGCTGCAGGATCCCAAGAGAGGAGAAGGAGGAGTTTGTGGGGGAAAGGGAGGGGAAGATTTTTTCTTCAGCTCTGCCCCAAGTCCTCTCTGATTACTTTCCAAGATGCTGCACTTACTGTCTCAACTGACTCTGTGCCAAGAAAACCCTTCTTCTGTACCTTGGAGATTTCTAAGCTGCAGGATGAAGAGTAAACAAGAAAAGAAAGGAAGGAAGGAGAGCAAAAGAGAAAAATAAATGGAAAACTTGAGTCATTTGTGGTCTCATTTTCCTTAGCCTCTGGATCTCTCTGGCCTGATGTTTACTGACAGTGGGAAGGGCACCTGTAGGTGATCTTGTCCCAGGCCAGGGAGAATTTCAGGTTACCTGGGTAGAAGATGCCCCAATGCAATTGCAGGATGATTCATAAGATCCTACAAAAGGTGACCCCTGGAGTCAGAGCCATAATAGTTCCAGGATGTCTAGGCCAGCAAATGCAGGGCTACTTTGTAAAACTGGTCAGTTCCCTGAAAATCATCAGAAGACTTGAAAGGTAGGTAACATCACCCTGAAAAGGTTCCCAGATGTCATGGGACTTACAATAGTACAGGGCCATCTCTATAGGATCAAAGCTTTGGAACCAAGTTTGAAGAACTTACTCAAATCACTAGCTGATATTTTGCTCTCAGGGTAAAATGTGACTTATAGACATCATCAAGGCGTGCTGAAGGACCTGCATACCCCAAATAACTGAGCATTTATCCTATTATCAAGGACCTACCTAGAAATAGGATCCTATGATCTCTGATTCAATCCTACCCTACAAGCATGTTTTGAATACTTCCTATATGAAAGCATTAGGTTCTTTGTTGCATATCCTCCTATTTTGTCTAGATAAATATCTTCTTAACTCTGCATGAGTGCATGTGTGCACACGTGTGTGTGTGTGTGTGTGAGAAAGAGAGACAGAGACAGAGACAGAGACAGAGATAAAGACAGAGACAGAGAGAAAGACAGAGACAGAGAGAGAGACAGAGACTGAGACAGAAAGAGCAGAAGGAAGGAAGGGGAGATAGAGAAAAAAGAAGGAAAGAGGGAAGGAAGGAGGGAAAGAAGAAGGAAAGGAAGGAGGGAAGAAAGGAAGGAAGGAGGGAAGGAAGAAAGGAAGGAAGGAAGAGGAGGGGAGGGAGTGTGGGAAGACATTAGTTGTGGATATCCAGAGACAAAGAACAAATCAGTGTTCAAGTTTACATTGTACCAGGGACATGCAACATGCAAACATTAAAGAATATGCATCCCACTTCAGTGTTTAAAGAAGTTAAGCCTATACTAGCAAGAGATTCTTTACACTATCTGAATTCCCCATGCTGCAAGTTAAGCCCATTTTCTCTTGCTCTGCATGAGAATAGCTCATCTGCTATGTCAAGTGCTTAGTGTACTAGGAAAATTTAATAATGTTCAGTAATGCTGGGCTTGCCTATATCCTGGGAGAGAAGCCCTTTGCCGGATTTCAACTAGACTAGGGGCATATATCTCTGCTGCTCCCAAACAGGGATATGACAGTGGTCTTATAGAGTAGGAGTTCTTAACCAGAGATCTGTGGTTAAATATCAGGAAGCCTTTAAATTTGGATGGGGAAAAAATTACATCTTTATTTTCACTACACTTTGACATTTAGCATTTCCTTTTATTATGATTTTTAAATAAAACATTATTCTGAGAAGAGATCTATAAACTTGACCAGATTGTCAAAGGAGTCCATGACAAAAAAAAAAGGCTAAGAACCCGTAACTTACAGTGTGTTCTAGAGCACCAATTCATTCTATAAATATTTATTAAGCCATTCCTGTATGCAAAGGTGGTGAGCTAGGTGACATGGTGGATAGAGTGCTGGGCCTGAAGACCAGAAGATTCATCTTCCTGAGTTCAAATCTGGCCTCTGACATTAGTGTGACCCTGGGCAAGTCACTTAACCCTGTTTGCCTCAGTTTTCTCATCCATAAAATGAGCTGGAGCAGGAAATGCCAAACTGCTCTAATATCTTTGCCAAGAAAACCCATGAAGAGTCAGACATTACTGAAATGACTGAACAATAACAATATCCACAAATGTGCAGAGATGACTACAGTAGGTTCTGGATGCTGGGCAGAAAGTCTACAGCAGATGTAAACCCTAGCACTGTCCTGCCAGTTGGCTATTATTCTCCATTCAACTGGACTCTTGAAAAGACTGGTGCTTCACAAGGTCTGTGAATCCTTAAAGGAAGGTAATAAGCATCAAAATAAGGTGGGAAAATTCAGAATGTTCACACACTCCTTCCCTTAAACAACACCACCACCTTACTTTCTGTCTTGGAATTAATAGTAAGTGCTGGTTCCAAGTCATAAGAGCAGTTGGACTAGACAACTAGAGTTAAGTAACTTACACAGAGTCACACAGCTAGGACCCTATGTGAGGCTAAATTTGAACCTAGGACTTCCCATCTCCAAACCTGTCTCTATCCATTAAGTCACCTACCTGCCCCTATTCCTTCCATTTTTAAAGTCATTATTTGGCATCCTAAATTCTCTACATTGTAAGAGAATAAATAAGGAAATAGTAAAGTGACTGTAGAAGATGGTGAAGAAAAAAAATAGCTTTCTTATAATTCAGGGTTTCTTTCCCTTTTTCACTTAACGGACCCCTTTGGCAGTATGGTGAAACCTACAGACCTATTCCAAGAATAATGTCTTTAAACACAAAATAAAATTAATAAGATTACAAAAAATGATATTGAAAGGTAGTTATCAAAATATTTTTTAAAAACCTTCATAGATCTCAGCTTAAGAATCCTTACTTTAATTCATATAATCTGACAAAAAGTATTCAAAATGAGTTAAGATTCATAGAAGTGATACCAATGAAAACTTCATCATCTTGGTTGATTGTTGCAGAGTTCTTAAATCTTTAAAACTTGGGTTTTTTTAAAATGATATTGTTATTATATTTTAAATTTTGTACACTTGTTACAGGCATTTTGCTTTTACTCTCCCACCCAACATTTGTGGGAAGATGGGTGAGAAGAAAAAATATATATTTGCTAATTGAAAAAAAAACTTTTCAAAAACTAACATAGTCTCCTTCATGTGGAATGAATATTTCCAATAAGTAAAGTGCCAGGAACTGCCTAGCAAGTCAAAGCAGGTAATGAGAACATTTGAGGTCACACAGCTTGGAGCTCACTGCTTAATACCAGGTTTGGAAACAGGCCTGCCCCTTTATTGATTTAGTGTCATCTCTGACTTAGAGTGAGAAAAGATATCAGGCCACATTAGAACCTTCCCAGGCATCTTGGGTACCAACCTTTGCAGGAACCTGGAGCCTTTTAAGGTCTGAGCTCCATTTCTGTCTGGCAGAGGCCCAGTTCTTTGCTTGTTCTGAACAGCATTCTCCTCCTCCCTCATCCTGCAGCACTGTCCCCCCACAGTGAAAAAATATTTTCTGGGGAAGTTCCTTTTGCTACTTCTCACAAAAGAAAGACAATAAGGCTTTCTGTATTAGGAAGCCAGATGCTGACCATGTTGCATTTCAGCTGTTCCCCAGAACATGATATCCCATCCCCCTGCCTGGAATGCACTACCTCCTCACCTCCACCTCTCAGAATGCCCAGCTTCCTACAGAACCCATTTTCTGCATACTTGCCCTGAATTCTCTAATCATTTGTTCTCTCTATCCCTCTTGAAATTATTTTGTGAAAGGAAGTAAGCAGAACCAGGAAAACAAAATACACAATGACCACAGGAATATAAAAAGGATTTTTGAAAAGGAAAGAACAAAATACAAAACTGAAGGTTGTATAATATAAATATGTAATGTATATCATGTATAATTGTCATGTTTGGACCTGATGAAGAGAGGAGAAAATTCACCTCTCTCCTTTCATTGGAAAAGTGGAGGACTATGGGTATGGAACACTGAAGGTCTTATCAAAGTCAGTTGAGATTTGGCTTATTTTAATGAATTACTTTCATTGTTCCTTTTTAATTTTTTTTTTGTTATTGGGTATGACTGTCTAGATAAAGGAAAGAGGAGGGTTATATTTGAAGTGAAGATGACATAAAAATAAAAGGAACAATATTAATTAAAATAAATTGCATTGTATAATTTTATATATTTTGTTTTTACTTATCTCTGTCTATATTGCTTCCTTTCAGGAGAATATACTCTTCTTGAAGTTAGGAGCATTTTGATTTTATCTTTGCTTGCCCAGAGTTTAGTACAAGGCCCAGCACATAGTAGGTGCTTAATAAATATGCATGAAGTTGAATATTTTTCGTCACTTCTTTACATAACACCTTGTTTTGCACAGTGATTGAGTATCTACTCTTGACTTCATTAACTTTATACTTCAACCAAGGAAGGATGCAATCTTCATAAGCAATAAATAAATCTCTCTCACGTCCATTTCCCCTTCTTTCAATTCCTACCATTACCCATCTAGTTCAGTCTCTTGTTTTCTTATACCTGGACTATTTCAAGAGCCCCTTAGACTGCTCTTCCTTCCTCCAGTCTTCCCACTTTCCAATCCATCCCACACTGCTGCCATAGTAACATGAAATAGAGATTTCAAAGTGCCATTACTCTGTTTAGCAGCCTTCAATTGTTCATCATCATCTGTCTGATAATATACAGACTTGTTAGCCAGACATTCAAGGCTATTACAATATAACTTTGACCTAGCTCTAGCTTTATCTGCTCCTCCTTCTTAGACATAATCTATATGTTTACCATTTTGGAGTATGTAGTGAAGTCATTAACCACCCTTCCCACCTTCAATGTTTTGCTTATGCCACTTTTTCTGTTGCAAATGCCCTACCCTTCCCCCATCTTATCTTTAACCAATCAAAATTCTCCCTATCATTCAATGCCCAGGCAAATGCCATCCCATTCACGGAACTATCCAGTGATCCTTCTTATAAAAAGTAATCTCCACAGCAGGTCCTAACTCCCATAACAGCAATAGATATTTTATATAACCTTTGCAAAATTATGCCATATTCTATTAAGCTGTGGTTTACATTTTAAAAAATTCTTTGAAAAGGAACATAGATAGGCTGTCTGAATTAGAAACCAGATGGCAAAAACCATGGGGTTTCTAGAGCAATGGGTAAGAGGGTTGGCAGTGGGCTCAAATAATTAAAGGTTTATTGAATACCTACTGTGTGCAAAGCACAGGACAAAACTGCAGAGAGTACAAAGATAGGACATGGTCCCTGCTTTCATAGAGTTTTTTCTCTCTAGTAAAGCTATAAGAATCTATCGCCAATAACTGTGCTACCCAATATTTTAAGTATATCAGAGTGTTCCAAAACGATGTGTCATGTGAGGTCCAAGGGGAAACTTCGTTATTAATGAGGTAAATCAGGGGAAACTTCACAAAGAAGATGATATTTGCATTCAGCTTTAAAGAATAGGAAGCAATTCAATAATTTGTGAAGGAAGGGGGCATGTTTTTGCCATGGGAAGAATAGGAGACAAGCTCCAAAAACAAAGTAGTGCCAAGTTAAGGAATTTGAACAAAAGACAAAAGAGTTGAACCCTTATTCAGTAGGCAAGAAGATCCACTGGATATTTTTGAACAGATGAACAACATGGCCCTATCCATGAATGAGAAACATTCGTGTGACAACTGAATGAACATCAGTACAGTACAAGGGGACAGCATAGCTAGGAAGCACAGTTCGCAAACTATTCTAGTAGTCTACACATGAGGTGACTGGCAGCCCATATGAGGATAATAACCCTAGAAGTAGAGTTAGTGTTCTTATCCTTTTTTTATGTCATGTATCCCTCTGATAGCTTATGGTGAAACCTATGGATCCTTGCCAGATTCATGTTTTCAATGAATAAAACAAAATAAATAGGATTACCAAGGAAACCAATAGTATAGAAATACATATGTCAAAATATTTTTTAAAAGCAGTTCACAGACTCCAGGTTAAGAACCAACCCCTGAGTTGGAGGAAAGAGCAAACCATAAAAAGATAATGGAGGGGCAGCTGGATAGCTCAGTGCATTGAGAGTCAGGCTTAGAGACCAGAGGCCCAAGGTTCAAATATGGCCTCAGATACTTCCTAGCTGTGTGACCCTGGGCAAGTCACTTGACCCCCATTGCCCACCCTTACCACTCTTCTGCCTTGGAGCCAATACGCAGTATTGACTCCAAAATGGAAGGTAAGGGTTTAAATTTAAATAAATAAATAAATAAATAAATAAATAAATACATGAAAATAAAAAGATAATGGAGATGGGGCAGCTAGATAGCATAGTGGGTAGAGCTCCAGACCTGCAGTCAGGGTTTAAATGTGGCCTCAGATACTTCCTAGCTATATGATCCTGGGCAAGTCACTTACCCCAGGTTGTCTAGCTCTTACTGCTCTTTTGCATTATAGTGAATACTTAGTATCAATTCTAAGACAGATGATAAGGGTTTAAAAAATAATGAGAGAGGGTAGAATTGATAACATAAAATAGGCTGCTGCATAATGTTTTTGTCCTTCATATTGCTTTACTAGGAGCTTAGGGGAGAGGGGAACTAGCAGGGCACAATGGAACTTGGAACAACCACCATGACATGGCACATCCCAAATTATCTTACTCCAAAAAAGCAAATGTTAAATGAAGGTTATATCTGCAATAGCCCTTTCCTTAAAGAAAGACAGTAAGCAGGAAAGGGAAGAAAGAATGACTAAGTATTTATATAGCACCTACCAGGTACTGGGCCAAGTGCTTTACAATTATTAGCATGTTTGATCCTCACAACAACCCTGCAAAGTATACATTTTACTGATAGGATAAACTGAGGTAGATAGACATAAAGTTACTTGTCCAAGGTCACAGAAATAATGCAAAAGGGAATTCTTTATTCCCTTTGTCTATTTTGATTTAATCAAACCAAGAGCTTATTTAGCACTATTTATCATGTAGCTAACCATTAAGTAAGAGAATTCACAAGTCACTTACTGGAGAAAGCTCACAGGTCCAAAGGACACTGCCCCACCCCCACCCCCTGCCCCCTGGGCAGTGCTAGGCAAATTGGGAGGCTGTGATTGGTTCCTGTGAAGTGGGGAGGGACAGGAAGTGATGTGGAGAAAATTGCTTTAAAAAGGCCAGCCAAGACATTCATTTACTCACCTAGCAAGCCTCTCCAGCACAGAAAGCTCCAGTCAAGAATGAGTCTAGGACAATGTGACTGCTTCCAAGAGTCTTGAATGAATGTCCAGGCTGGCCTTTTTAAAACAGTTTTTCTCCACATCACTTCCTGTCCCTCCCCCACTTCACGGGAACCAATCACAGCCTCCCAATTCGCCTAGCACTGCCCAGGGGGCAGGGGGTGGGGGTGGGGCAGTGTCCTTTGTAGGTGTGAGCTTTCTCCAGTAAGTGACTTGTGAATTCTCTTACTTAATGGTTAGCTACATGATAAATATTGCTAAATAAGTTTTTGATTTGATTAAATCAAAATAGACAAAGGGAATAAAGAATTCCCTTTCATAATAATAAGAATCTGAAACAGAATTTAAAGTCAGATCTTCCTGATTCTGGTCGCAGGATTCAGTCCACTATATCTGTGAGTTTCCTCTAGTGTAATGATGGGCAAACTTTTTAAAGAGGGGCCAAAGGAAAGGAAATGCTCCTCTGTCAGTCTGTTTCTAAGGCAACTCTTTCGAAGTTTCATTGTATTGTATCCTACTCTTTGTATTCATCAGATTAGGAATAATGTCCAGCAACAGGATAGAACATTTCAGGGGGCAGTAGTTTGACCATCATTGCTCTAGTGAATATACACTGGATATGAAGGGGAAAGACCTCAGTACAAATCTTTGGTCTATCATCTACCAATATGATCATGGAAAAAAATTTTTTTTAATTTTAATTATTTTCATTTTAATGTTACACTTGGGATATCTTTAAGTCTCAAAAGTTACAAGCCCTAAGGGTCACAAAAATTTAGGGTGATTTTGTTCGACCCCTGCCTGTATAAAACCAGGATTACATTAAGCAGTGATTTGGAATATTTAAAAGGTTAATGAGTGAAGTATTCATCTGTATCCAGGTATTAGCCTTTATTTAAGTCTTTCTCTGAGAATTAGAGGAAGATGTAAAGAAATATTATCACCTGGGGACAATTAGATAGCTGCTAGGCTATTCTATTTAAAGTTTTATTCTATTTAATAGTGTCATTTAATATTTATGTGTCATTGTTTTAAGAGTTCTATTTTTTTTAACCCTTGTACTTCGGTGTATTGTCTCATAGGTGGAAGATTGGTAAGGGTGGGCAATGGGGGTCAAGTGACTTGCCCAGGGTCACACAGCTGGGCAGTGTCTGAGGCCAGATTTGAACCTAGGACCTCCTCTCTCTAGGCCTGACTCTCACTCCACTGAGCTACCCAGCTGCCCAAGAGTTCTATTTTTGATAGAAAAGCAATAATTGTGTGAGTTAGCATGCCAATATCTTCTTTGATATGATTATCACAACAGTGAAGACCAATCAAGGTATACCCTAATAACAATTTATCCTAGTTGCAAGCCAAATATTTAGTAGGTAAAACTCCAGTCCCAAAGCCCATTGGTCTAAGACTCTATCCTTACTGGTGTTAATCAATATCCTATGGTTATGTGAGGGATGGGTCAAAATTACTGAGAATGGGAGAATGAAGAGCTCATCAGTTCTTCAGATAGTCAGGCTTCAAAGTAACATTGGTTCTGCAGTGTCTTCAGGCACTTTGGGACTTTTGACTTAGAGAAGGTAGATGGACAAGACCAATCCCAATTCAGTTTGCTGAAGGAAAACACCATAGGAAGAGATGAGAGGAGTTGTCCATCTCCATTATGTTCCTAATCCCAACTTCTTACACTAGGGACAATGGCAGACTTTGCTTTGGGTTGTAAGGGTTAAATTTAATGGTTGGACTTAAAATTATATGAAATAATTTAGTCGCCAAAATTATTATATCTCAAGTCAGAAGTTTATTTACCAAAGTTTATTTACAATAAGGTAGAGAAATGTGAAAGAGGTTAGAAAAAATACCTATACTAGTCCTCAGCCAGTAGGGTCAGTGGCGAGTAACCACCATGGCCTCCTCCAAGATGAAAACTAGTCTCTGGAAACTAGGAAAAGAGTCAGCCCTTTTCACTTAGCCAGAGTGAAATATTTATTTTTTAATTGATTGTTTATTATATGCTTAGCAACCACCACTACCAACAAAAATATTAACTAAAAAATGTATAAAAAAGATTATGTACAAAACCACAAATGCCACATTGTTTACAATTTGTTTCAAATTTTATAAATTAAATATGTGTGCTAATTAAACATCTACTTTTGAGTTCTCTTTGGATTTGTTTTACTTGGATACTTTTTTCTATTGATTTTGTAGCTATTATTTTTTAATGTAATCCTGGTATGTATTATTCTTATTCTCTTTCCATCTCTTCATTTATTTTCCTTATTTATTTATAATCTTTAAGAGAACAGATAAATATAACTCTAACTAGGTACCATCTCTCTCTCTCTGAAGAAAGCAGAGTAGAGGCCTCTGGCCCCAGACTTTCTGTTTCCTCTCCTAGGAAGAATTAAAGTCACCCTTAGAAAAATATTCAGGGGAAGAGGGATAAGAAGAGGCTAGAAATATCTATTCTGCCTCCCTTCACGCTACACAATGAAACCTTTATGCTATATTTTGGGGTAGGGGGACAGCTCTCACAATATGTTGGGTCCTCACCACAAAGAAACAGCAAGACCACTCCTAATAAAAGGACAGTAATTGTCATAGAATTTTATGAAATATTGAATCAATGTCAGGTAATAGAAGGTATGTCCTCCAATAGAGAGGGTTATAATTAGACTTAAAGTCCTTCCTCAGAGACTATCAGGTTTCAATTAGAATGAGAAAACAGAAGGAATGTTGAATAAGAAATTGAAAGGGAATCTGTTGGAATTCCAAAGGGTTAATCTAATCCCACAATCAAAATCAGTTGTCAAATTAATTAAGAAGTCAAATCAAATAAATCTGCCTTCATCAAATGTATACTTATGCCCCATATTTTATGTTGTGGGGGAACAGAGAAGAAGACATTGTCTTTGCCCTAGAGGGAATTTATAAACTAAAGAAGAATGTCAGGAGAAAAGTGACAGCATGGCTTTTTAACTTTAAAAATGTGTTAATTGTGTGGGTTTCCTTCAATAAAAATCTTGAGAAAAATAGCAGAAGACTATTTCTATTAAAATATAATTTGGTCCACCCTCACCCAAGCAAATAAAATGGGCATCGTACCAGGAGCACTGAACTGGAAGAGCTGGGCTCAGCCAACTCTGATGTTTACCACCTGTATTACCTTGGATAAGTCACTTAAACTACGCTGAACCTCAGTTTCCTCAGATGAATATGGTAGAGTTTGCGGTAAATGGCCTCTGAAGAGGACCCCCCCTAGCTTTAGGCATTATGATCCTCTGACTTCCTGATATCTCAGGTCTCTTATATATAGGACATGAAGGAAAATACATGTATGACCAGCCTTCCAGGGTTGTTGTAAGGTGAGCTGTGAAAGTGGTTTGTGACTATAAATTACCACTCAAAAATAAACTAGAATTATAACATATATTCACCTCTGGATATTTGATCCTACATGGCTTTTCAAACTATTTCACTTACTGATGGTTATATCAGCATTTGATGACAGCTTCATTATAGCAGGAAAGGGCAAGATGTTTGGCAAAGTAAGTTTCCACTTCAGAAAAAGTCTATGAACACCAGGCCAAGCCTATTGAATTCTTAACTTTGTAGTCAAGAACTTCAACGTGGGATGATATAACAGGCTCTCGGGGAAAGAATGGAATTTGGGATAGCAGGAATACTATTGAGTTGAAATATGTCTCTCCCAGCAAACGGCGTGCTGAAATTTATTTCTTCTCCTTGGCAATGTATAACAAAGAAAGTCAAGTGTGGGCCTGTATCAGTGGGACCATTTAAACTGATGCATTAGGAGAGCAGCCGTGGCTTTCACCTCATTCTAGCTTTGGACCTATTGATGTACTCATTAAGAACTAATATTCTCAGTGATTTGAAACTCATCATAAATATTTAAGTGGTTTTACTTCTAAAATGAGCTCTCACTGCCTTGCCCTTTGGGTCTCGACCTGTCTGGGACTGCATCTCCAAAGGTGAATACAACAGGTGTACCCTGGACATTTATGTACCCACAGATAGTTATTGCATGAAAACAGAATGAGGTTATTATGCAGGGAACATGTACATATAATTACCTCATTTTTATAACACAGATAAAGGATTTATGTATGTTAGGCACTATTATAGTTCCATAATGTGTAACAACATCTTCAAAAACATAATCCTTGGTTACAAAATAAGAAAATGCCAGGTAGGGAATTTTTTAAAAATGAAAACTGGATTCTTCACAAAATAATTAGAATTTATTATTGCTATTATTGTAGCACCAACAACTCACAGAGCAGGTCCCTAGACCAGATTGAAGGTACCCTACGTACTCATGAAAACCGTAACCCAGAAGTCCCCACTGATTTGTTTATATATAATAGTCAGCCAGAGGATGCAATTAATTCAAAGCAAAAGCATTTTAAGAAATGGCATACGAAAAGTAATCACAAAATATTTCTTTTTTTGTTTTTATTTTTTATTATTTTTTTTAGAAAAATTTTGTGTCTCAAACAAATTTTTTTTCCATAAACCTAGGACACTACCTCCCACAAATACACAAACTCATGGAGGGAGGAGTTGACATGAGTAGGAATTATTTGTGCAGTCAGACCCATGACCAGCATATGTGCATGGAGAGGGTAACATGTTTAATGCTGAGGGACAAATGCTGTCTTCTAGTATCATCACACTATTCCAGCTAGGTCTGCTCCTCTATGGTCCCTACCAGACATGTAGTCTCTCCTGGATGCTGCTGTACTGGGCACTGTTTCACTTGCTATTACTTTGCTGAACTCATCAATTTTAGAGGCCACTGCCAGGCACAATGTCACTGGACAGATGGCTACGAAGTTTCTATTTTCAACTTCTTGTTACAACTGACATCTTTGAGGATAATGCTAGTTTATCCTCATGAGAAGAATGTTCTCTGCTATGCTACTTTAGTTCAAAACTCAGTCTTCTATATAGCTATTTTAGAAAAGTACCTTGACTCAGCCATAGGACTAGTAAAAGCTTGAGAAGGTAAAGCAAAAGGAGAGAGGAACTTTCTCATTGTTTTCCTTTTATGGAGTTTGTTTCTTTCAAACATCTTGAAGAAGACCTTTAATCTCTGATCATACACTTTACCTGATATACCCAGGTCATGTTTCAGTAAAGAAGTAGGGTTCTCCCATCTAGCTAATGTCCTCAAGCTTGATATTTTTCTTGTAACTGAAATTCCTCATGTAGGAACTTGAAGTGATCTTATTTTTGCTTATAGCAAGTATTCCTTAAGCATCCCAAATTTAATTTCCAAAAACTCGGTGATACTTGATCATTATCCCTGTTAGGGATATTTTTATAAACATCTTCCGGTTTTGGTTTAGTTTGGTTTTTAACTGCAACCTCTTTCTACTCTTCCCATGTAGTGAGTTGGTACTGAGTAGAGACAAAGCTAAATCTTGGGGACAAGTTTATCATCTCTCTGATCTACATAACATATTCCTGGTCCTTCCTATTTTTATATATCCAATAAAGTCTGAAAAGCCTTTGTGCTTATCTTCTGTGGTTCTGAAATAAAATACCATAAAAGTGTTCTGAGATTTGTAGCCAAGAAAGTCATGGAACTCATGACCCTCTAAAGAACTGAAATTGAGAATTATACAGAGAATAGTGGACAAAGAAGTGCATGGTAGAAGGGGCCAGGCTACAACATATGGTAAATGATGAATTACCAAAAGAGTCATCAAAAATGTATCATCAATTAAAAAATAGGCTGATCGCAAAGGAAGATTGAGAGGTTAATGATGAAAAAAAAACAAAGTGGCTAATTGGAATTTTTGAGATGTTAAAGGACAGGAAAATGGGGCTCTGACAAGGGTCTACTATGTGGAAGAAAATAGATAGGTGTTACAAAATACAGGCAAGCCTGGATGGGTTGCAATCTGTGTCATTGGAAGGTATGTTCACATTGATGAAATCACAGATGTAATTGAGTTAAGAACACCCAAAAAGGAAAATTGAAGGAAAGATATTTCTTTGCAAAGTCACCCTTTGATCAAGCTTCAGATGTTTCAAATGTAGCAGATGATGTCTTTACCTTCAGGAGTATACATTTTGAACATCAGAATGAGGACCACTAGAGTCTAAGTCACTTCAGTAGAGAATGGCTTCCTATGAAAACAAGACTGCTCCAGAGTAATATGAAGATATGATGCCACATTCAGAGGGGACTGCCTTCTTTTAATTCCTTCACTGCTACTTCTCTATTCTCTTTGTCTCTTTCCTTCTACCTAATCTGTATTTGCTATAACATAAGTAAAGACTTCTTTAATCCTAAAATCATGTTCTGAGTATTTGGAATGACCTCTTACCACGTTTTAAACTCAGTCCAATCCAATTCTGGATATTGAAGAGACTCATATAATAATCAATGTGTCCCCTTCCACTTAGGGGGCTTTATGAGCAAATAGCAATAATGAGATATAAATAAATTATAAATTAAAATATGATCAGTTGCTTAGAAGAAATCAAAAACAGGAATGAAGAATATGAGAAAGGAGGGGTCTCTTCTGTTCACCAAACCACAAGCTACCTCTCATTTTCAAATCCTTGAAATCCCAGCTCCTGCAAGAAGCCAATCATCATCATCATTATCAATCAGCACTGACTGATTGCCCACTGGGCCAGGAAACACTAGGAGATTCATAGAGAATGAAGAGAATGTGGCCCTTATCTTCAAGAATTTGACATTCATACCTACCTCTTCCATATATCTTTGTTAATTTTAGAAATCCCTCTTCATGCCACAAATACCAAAATAATGGAGTACACTAAATATGAAATTAAAAAATTATTTTTTAAAAAAGAAAAGAAAAAACATCTTCTCCAATCGTGAACAGTCTTCACTGCTCTCTCATTCATGCACTCCCACTCATTAAATCCTAACTCCATTTTAGTTCATACCATCTCTCCTTCCTAAAATGTTTTACTTCTTCTCCTCACATGCAAATCATAGGATCAGAGGACTTAGAGACAGAATGACCCTAAGAGATAATCTAATCCAACTCTTCATTTTACAGATGAGTTTATGAAGCCCAAGAGCTTATAGTTCAGATCTGGAAGAAACCACATGGGCCAATTACTCAAGTGCCCTCATTTTACAGATGAGGCAGATGAGAAAATTGAGGTCCAGTGAAGCTAGGTGCCTTTCTCTGTCACAAGATAATACAAGTCAGAGGAAGGATTTGAAACTCTAATCTTTTGACTCCTGAGTCAGTTCTCTTTTCACTGTACAGAGTGTCACACTCTTTCCCAAAGGGGAAATATTAATAATAATAGCTAATATTTATGTAGTATTTATATGTGAGCTACTATGTTAAGCACTTTACAGTTACTTCATTTTGTACTCATTCTAGGAGGAAGATGCCATTGTTATTCCCCTTTTACACAGATGAGGAAACTGAGGCAAACAGAGGTTATGCCACTTGTCCGGGGTCACAAAGTTAAGAGGGTCTATGTTTAAATTTGAATTCAAGTTTTTCTCTTTCCAAGTCTTGGTGCTCTATCTATTGTGCTACCAAGATTCCTTGCTCAAAGTCTGCCCAAGGAATAGAACTAGGATTTGGATCCAGGTTCTCAGACTCCAAATCCAGCATGCCTTCTCTTACATTATCCTGTCACTTATCTCTACTTCAAGGCCAAGTTCAAGTCCTCCCTGCTGTATGAAGCTAACTTCTCCAGGATACATTTTTCTCCTTTCTCAGAATGACTAGATTATTGATTGCCTATATTTTGGCATTGGATCCGAAAGAGCTCTATCTTGTTTCAGGCATATTAGCATGAGCTCCTCAGAGCAAGGTCAATTCTTAATACTTTCGAGGAAGCTCCCACAGAGCTGAGCACAGTGATGGCCACAGAGCAGGGTTCAGAGAGAATGAATTCTCATCGAATGAAAATAACACATGCATGAGTTCCACACCTCCTACTAACAAGGGCTAGCTCTTTCTCTCATTCTAAGAAGTACGAAAACAATATAGGTAACTAAGACATTTTAAACTACAATCACAATTATTCTTTTTTTTAATAACTCTTTCCCTCTATCCTATTTTTGCATATCACTTTCTTCCAAGAAATTCTTTTTTTAATTCTGCTAGTATAGGGGCAATGGCCTTTCTTTTCAGGCAGATGGCTTGTCCAGACTCATACAGAGGCCAACAGAGACTTGAGAGGTCACCAGAATTTTATTAATCTGTCCTCTTGCATTCCATATAGACCCATTGCCTACTTACTCCTGCTACCAAGGAAGCAGAATGCTTTTAGAGGCTCTCCTCTTTAGGGGATAATTTTTAATTTAGTCATTTAAACAAAGAGAATGGCCAAACTCTTGGTTGGCACAGACTGTCTGGGGGATTTTTGCAAATGTTTAGAGGTGTCCACAGCAGGAGAAACAAAAAGCAGCAGTGTAAGCCAATCTGGAGATCCAAACAGAAAGCAATTTACATGGACAATTAAAAAGAGGGACCCAGTAGCCAACTGGGACTCTCTTAACTAGATAATTCCTAGCAGTGCAATGAGTAAGGCACTCATCATCTCCTCCTTTCTCCTCCCCTTGCCTCCCCTCAATGCTCTGGCTTCAGAGCAAAGCTGTACTACTGGTAACACTAAACATCATTTTGTAGACATTGACATAGAGAAGTTAGTTAAAACCACTGGAACTTATTAGGTCAACAAGAGAAAGAGAGTAGAAGAAAAAGATTAAAAGGGCCTGGGGCCTTGGTACACAGCCACAGTGAGGAAACTGGGGAGGTAGGGGATGCCTGATATGGCTGATGAGCTAGTAAAGGAGTGGTTAGGCAGGTGGGAGAAATATGAAAGAGTTTGTCACACACACACACACACACACACACACACACACACACACACACACACCAGAGAAAGTATTCAGGAGGAGAGGGAGAGGTTAGTACAGTATAAAATATAGCAGAGGGATAGGGACTGGGAAAAGGACATCAGATTTGGCATTTAAGAGATCATTGCCAAACTTTGGATAGAGCGGTGTCAGTTGAGTGATGAGGTCAGAAGCCAGACTGCAAAGGCTATTTTGTGGAGATTATAAAGATTTTTTTAAGAAGAAAGACATCATTCTTGCCTTCAAAAGAACAAAAGAATGGTTTCCATAAATTCATACTAATTATTGTGGTGAAAGTAAAGAGTGGGGGAGGAGGAATTACAGCGAGATACTCTAATTGTATTCATAGAATCAAAAGTGTTCTAAAGCTGTAAGAAACTTTTGAAATCAACCAGTCTAATTGGAACTCAGAGAGGTAAAATTAATTGCCTAATCACACGGCTAGCAAATCAGAATGACAGCACCCCCAGATCACCAGGCCTGCTTCCATCCTAATCATCCCAAACATTTTAGAAAGAATTCAGCTCCTTTGAAGATAGCCAATCCTATCAAATGTCAACCAACTGTCACTCAAGGGATAAGTAAGCCAGTCTACCTCAGTTCCTCATCTGTAAAATGGAGAAGGAAATGGCAAACCACTCCAGTATTTTTGCCAAGAAAGCTCCAAATGTAGCCATGAAAAGTCAGACTGAAAAGACTTGAGCAACAGCAAAGCCAATCTAACTGAAAAAATAAAGAACCGTGAAGGAGAGACAGGAGGCACCATAAGCCAAATCCTCACTATCTCTTTGACTACCACCTCCCCTCAGATCCTGGTGGAGACAACTCAGGACCCTGAGCCAAAAAGCACTGAGAATAGCATTGTTTCCAGTCCAATGAACTCAACAATATTTCTGGGAAGCCACTCCTGTGGAGATACACCCTAACAACCGACCCAGAAGGTGTTATAGCCATAACTACTGAAGACCCAAAAAAGAAAGCTCTTGCCACCAAAGTCCTTAGCACTGTCAAATGGCTCCACATCAGATACTGATATGATTTTACCAACAGAAATTACAAAAGAATTTAAATTTAAATTATATTAATGAAGAGCAATTATCATCTTCTTCACCACTGCACCTTTAAAGACCACAAAGCTTTTCTATGTGACTTTCAGTTGAAATCTTCCATATGTGTCGTCTGCCCTTTAGAACGTTGAGCTCCTTGAGAGCAGGGACTGTCTTTCCTATTTGTATCTTCAGTGTTTAACAGAGTGCTTTGCAAACAAAAAGAACTTATTATATGTTAGGGTTGTTTTTGTTTTTTTATTATTCATGTGGTAGATTTGTTCTTGTTTAGAGATTTGAGGCATGCCCATCTCATCATGACCACCTTTGGGGTTTTCTTGGCAAAGATACTGGAGTAGTTTGCCATTTCCTCCTCCAGCTCATTTTCCAGATTAGGAAACTAGGGCAAACAAGGTTAATTGACTTGCCTAGATTCACAAAGCTAGTAAATATCTGAATCCAGATTTGAACTCAGGAAGATGAGTCTTCCTAACTCCAGACCCAGCACTCTATCCATTATGCCACTTAGCTACTGGGACTCAAGTCCAGGAATCTTAACTTTAAGACAAATAGATGTTCTTTTCACTCAGATAGGCTGTCTCTCAATTATTAGAGATCTCTGACTTTCTCAGCCTGCATTTGATTATTGTCTCTCCTATCCCTAGAAGAATGTAAATTCCTTAAGTACAAGGACTGTTTCTTTCCCTCAGAAAGCACAGGACCTTGCATATTTATTAAATTAGAATAGGTTTTCCTAGAAAGCTTCCTCTTCTCTTTTTCTTTCCCTTTGCAACTTTAACTCATTCCATGACTTTAAATATCACCCTCTCCATATTTTTAGCTCTAACCTGTAACTACGGTATCATATTTTCAACTGCTCCCTGGATATCATGGAAGGTGCTGGGAGGAGAGAGGAGCTGATGGCACTTTCACCATCCCAATGTCCCAGGCTCTTCCTTCTCCCTTACCTTCCACAACCCATCAGTAGCCTAGTTCTGTAAGTTCCATATTTGGAATAATTTTTATTTCTTCCTTTCCGTTGCCACTATAAGCAGGAGGCCATAACAATTCTTTTTTGTCATGTGCCCTTATAGTACTCTTATGGGAAACATGAACCCATTCACAGAATAATGTTTTTTAATAAATAAAATGCTGAGGATTACAAAAGAAGTTTATATTGAAATGCAGTTATAAAAAATTCTTTTTAAAAAGATCATGCACCTCAGATTAAGAACCTCTGCATTATAGCAACCCTAGTTAAATTTCTTCTTTGGACCCCTACGGACAGTCTTTTCTGTCCCTAATTTATTCTTCACATCACTACCAGATTAATTTTCCATAAGTACAGGCCTGATTACATGAAAGGTCTTCCTCATATATCAACACGATGAAATCTTCTTTCAAGGCTTAGATATCTTCCACAAAGGCTCCCCTGAAATCTGCCTATCACTTTAAACAATTTATCCCTCCTTAAAGCTACCACATCACTCTATTTGAACTTACCTTATGCATTTAAATGATATATTACTGCTCTCTGCGTGTTTATCTTATACCTCTAATTGACTATAAGCTCCTTGAGAGCAGAAACTATGTATGGTTTCATCTTTTCATTCCCACCACTTAATAAATAATTGCTTAATTGAGATACTTTTTGAATTTAAAATCTATGAGAATAGAATAGATACAGCAGATGCTGGAATAAAAGAAGGTTCTTCACTATTCTGTAGAAGCTTAGAAGTAGGAGTGAGCATTAAGAAGAGGGTGCTCAGCCCCTCTCCTATGAAATAGAAAAAAAAAACAAAGGAAACATCGAACAGCTCATTCTCCCATCTAAAAAGAGACAAAAACTAGAATTACCATTCCAATTATTTAAATTAATAATCCCCATTCTTTCTCTCATGCCAGACCAGGAAATTCATATTCCCTGCATGTAAGAGAGAGATACATTTCTTTTAGGTATAGAGTACTGTACCATACTATACCATAGTACCCCTCTCACCCTGGCTAATGCTAAGATGTGAAGAAAAAGTCCTTTTCTTTCCTTTCTTTCCTTCTCTCCTTCCTTCACCTTTTTTCTTTTTCTTTCCACATATATTCACTGAGTTCCACTGGACACACAGATAGCTTACATTATTTGTTGAATGAAGCAACTATTCAGTCTTCTGAAGGCCTTCTTGCTGTTTGGATGTCTCAGAGGTCACAGTGGACTACTCAGAATATGTGTTTACTTTCTCTTTCTCACTAAACAACCACCAGCCCACCTGTTTTGTTTTTTTTTTGTTTGTTTTGTTGGCATTTTTTTCTGGCTATGAACCAATATTGCTACTGCTATGTCTTTCACTCATATGCTTGTTATTACTGGTTGTAATGTGTTGCATCCTGTTAAAACACCATTTGAGATGTTGGTCATCCTAATTTTCCTGAGAGATTCACATTCTAGGATATTACTCTGAGATTTCTCTTGATAAAGAGATGGACTTCTGCAGAAGCAAGCAGTTTGGAATCATTAAAGGATCCATTCAATTTCACAAAACCAATGCAAAGTTTCAGACTCCTCCTACTTTTCAATTCCAGGTCCAGCTCTGTCATCTGTAGCACCTGGTCAAGATATTTAAGTATTGATGAACGGGTTCAAAAGGCTAGTCATCCAGCTGTATATTATAATCTAATAAATAGCCATTTTAATCTTTTTTTTCCTCCAATAAGGATGCAAATCTTTTTTGAATTTTTGTGGGTTTCACTGAAGAGTCTTTTGTAACCTGGATTCATTGCTTTCTAAAGATTTGAAAGTTATTTTGGATATGAGAAATTTCACTAAATATGATGCCATCTGTGAAGAAGAAACATCTGGCAAACCTATGCACACAGTGGAAACCAGTGAATATTTGTGGAAAGAAAAAGAGGAAAAGGAAAGTAAAGAAAAGAGAAGAGAAGGGAAGGGAGAGGGGAAAGGAAAAGGGAGTAGGAAGGGGAAGAGGAAGGGAAAAGGGAAAGGAGGGGAAGAGAAGGGAAGGGAGAGGGAGAGGAAGAGAGAGAGAGAAAAGGAAGGGAAGGAATCCCCTTATACACAGGGGACCTATGCATTCCCTAGAAAGAATGAGGACTATTTACTTAAAAATGGTTATTCTAATTTTTTTTCCTGCTTTTAGATGGGAAAATGGGTTGTTCTAAATTCTCTTTTTTTTTCATTTCATAAGAGAGGATCATCTTCCTGATGATCATTCATACTCCTAAGCTTGAACAGAATAGTAGAGAACCTTCTTTCACTCTAGCATCTGCTGTATCTACTCTCAAACCTAACACATGGTGGAAAGGTCACGAATTCCCCTGAGGAGAAACTAAAAATCTCCAAAGACCTACTTAGGGTGGTCCCTCAAGCATGAAAGCATCTTGGATTGCAGGCTCAAATTATGTCCCTTTTAATCTTTTTTTTCCCTCTGCTATTGGTAGATAGACTTTCCCCAAGACATAGAGGAAAGTCAACTCATTATTAGGATTTAAAGCCTACTTTAAGTCAATGAAAGAGAACACGGTAATAAAAATGAGATTCCTAGGATCACATTGACATTCCTACTCTTAATTCAAAGACAATTAAGTAATAACTTGATGTAGAATTGACCTGGTAGCTAATCCCACTTGGGATTTCAAAGTCTACTTTACTTTTACTTGTTCCAGTGTTTAATTATGCTTAGGTGGGTACAGACTGGCCTGAAGAAAGATTATGACCAGCATGGGTCTTAGGGGTGGGAAAGAAGATATGGTCCTGCACACAGCAGCTGTGGTGATATATATGTCACAGCCCCCTTGGGGACGTCCCCAACAAATCAGGAAGGTCTTGGGGCCCAGCTCAGAAAAATGCATGGAGCAGGCCTCCATTATATAGGCCAACCACATTTAGTTCAAAGTAACATAAAGTTAAAGCTCAAAGCGATGTTTGAGATCTTCTAATCCAACAGTTTTTCACTTTGGCCCCTCCAAAAATCTGGTGAAGACTCTATACCCTTTCACAGAATAATGGTTGTTAAGGCACAAAATAAAGTACTTAAGATTACAAAGGAAAATAATTCTAGTGAAAATAAAGATGCATTTTTTTCCTTTCCAAGTTCACAGACTCCAATCTAGCCCTAACCTTTCATTTTATAGATGGGGAAACTAAATTCCATGGAGTTTAAGTGACTTGACAAAGATCATCCAAACAGCAAGAAGTAGGATCAACCAGGATTTGGACCCAGATCCTCTAATTACTAAGTCAGAAATCTCTCTGCTGTACTTTACTTCCTGTGTCATTGTGATCACTCTCTGTTCCCAGGCAGGAGGCTGTTAGAAGCAGAGTTTCAGGTAGTAATATTTAGTATAAATTTGATAATTTCACATTTTCCTAGCTTCCTTAATTAGTAGGGGAAATCTGCTTATAGAATTAGATTTTTCTGATCTATGAACCAGAAAGATGACGCCCATAAAGTGTTATTAATAAGGAAGAGAGAAAAATGTTGCTGAGGGAGTCCCTCATAAAATTCAAAGGATCAAAGTATTTTAGAGCTAGAAGAAATTTTAGTGAGGATCTAAGTCATTTCCTTCATTTCACAGATTTAAAAAAAGCCATTACTCAGAACCAAAGTGGTGTGTTTAATCATTAGTGGATTAATTATTAATTTTGTGTTCAGAAGATCAATCAATCAACCAGAATATATGAAATGTTTATTATGTATATATTATAGGCAGCAAAGAATAGTGGATATTCCACTATGGTCCTTATGCCAGGAAGACATGGATCCAAGCCCCACTTGTGATCCCTACTGGCTATGTGAATGGGACAAGTAACACTATTATTTATCACCTTGTTTTTGATAACTGTATAATACAGGAGTTCCTGAACTGGGATCTGTGGGAAAATATATATATATGTGTACATATACATATGTATAAAATATATTTCTTTATATACATAAGCATACCAATATATGTATGTGTGCTATGAAATTCATGTAATGTATATATGTTTTAATACAGTTTCCTTTAAAAATTTTAAATTCAAATTTGTTTGTTTATTAATTATATTAAAACACTCAAGTATCTCTCTCCCTCCTTCCCCTCCTTGCACTAGAAAAAGACATCATTTGACAAAAAAATATATGCATATCTATATAAAATTATATCTTGCTCATTTCTATCAGTTCTTTCTCTGGAGGCAGACATATACAAGTCATTCCTTATAATTAGTTAATTTCTTTTATAATCTGGTATAAGTTTTTTAAAATGTTACTGTGAAGAATGGTCCATAGGTTTCATCAGACAACAAAAGGAGTTTGAGTGTAGAGTTCTAAGGGAAAGCATGTACCTGCAGATACATGTGCATGGACAATTTTTTTTTGTCAGAAAATGAAATCCATGTAAACCCGATTTGGTTTTCCTTTTGTCCTTCCTTCTATGAGAAAGCTTTGAACCAAATTCAGTACTCAGTTATCCCTGGGGCCTAGTTATGTCTATCCCCTTTATTGTTTGGATGATCACCCTAACTATTTCGTTTTTCATTATCATTTATTAGTAAATCTCAAGTCCTCCTACAAGGGGGTGAGATAAATAATAGAAACTCTATAAAGTTCTCATAAAATTGTGGATTTTTTAAAACCCAGGAAAAAATTGGTATAAGTTAATTTCATTTATTTCATGACATAGCAAAGACCTTAAATATACTTTCCAACAGAAATTCTGATTAAGATCCAAAATTAATTTCCATCTCTTTAGCAGACAAGAAGTCTATCAGCATTATTGCTAAAGAGGTTCCTGGGCACTGGATGAGTCTTCAGCCTGATTTCCAGCATTGGGCTCTGCAGGGAGCAGCAAGTTGTCTGTGATAGAAAGAGCTCTGCACTAAAATGCCATAATCTGGAGATCTGGATCTGTCTCAACCACTGAGGATGATTGATGTGACCTTGGGGCACCCTTTGGTACCTCTGTTTCCCCATCTGCCAAATGGGTGCGACAAAGCTATTTCAAAGAATTATTGTGACAGTTAAATGAGGTAATTGATTTAAAGGCACTTTGAAAAGTCTAAAGCATTATACAAAAGTAAGGTTTTAATTATGATCAATACACTCTTCAGAGCACTGAAGGGAGAAAACCTTTTTTTCCATCTGGAATGGGCTGATTATTCTAAATTATAAACTCACCAAGAGTTGGCAAGAAGAGAGGCATGAGGAAGAGATTGTCAGGCTGAAATTGATTTTTCTCCCTACATGTACTTCTTTGGTGTTTGTGATGGGAGCACAAGGAAGAAGGGAAGGGAGGAGAGGGGACATCACACACGATACAAGACATAAAAGTAGCAGGACATGATGGAGCAAAAGCAGGGTCATGCTCTATGTTTCCCTTTTCTGCGTTAGGAACAGAAAGGCTTCCTCTTTGACCAAAAACAGAAGATAGACCATCAGCAAAGGAAAGCTTGTGTCTCTGTGCCTGGGCACACTGCCAAGCACACTTCTTTTTAGGAATGGAAAATCAAAAGTGTGCTTAGCTTTTGCCCCTAGGATTAAACCATTCTAGACTGAAGCTAACCAAAGCTTTCATAGGCTCTCATAGGACCAAGAGCTGGAAAAGGTCTTAGAGCTCATTTTGCAAAGAAGCTCTTAACACTTTGTATGCAACATGACCTATTTGGCAATTTGGTGCTTGATTGAAGTTCAGTAAGTATATTTTTTGGAGTCCTCAGATTGTTATTTTTAAATATCTAAAGTAAAGTGCATGGGATTACCAAGGAAATAAATTATATTGAAATGCACCTATCAAAATATTTTTTTAATTTTTAAATGAATTCATGATATAGTTCACAGACCCTCTGAAATTAGCCCATTGACCCAACATTTGAAATTGATCATTTAGTCCAGATCTTTCATTTTATAGATGAAAAAATGGACCACTTCTTAATCTCCTGGTATGCTTCAGGTGGACTCTGAAGCAGATAGAAATGGTTTTAGGCAAAATTTTGCTCCTAGAGTCACATGTCTTTGGCTTTGAATCAAAAGCTATTGCAAAAATTTTGAAATAGATTATGTTAGTTTTTTAATACCCTATTCCTCCTTCCTTCAGCAACTTCATTTCTTAGGTTTTCAGTATTGTCATACTAGCTCTAGACAGTTCAAGGACCCCTGGTGTGGAATTACATCTGGGTCCTCCCAAATGGGTCCTCAGGTTCTGGAATTGACACTTTCCTAGACCCAAGTAAAAGAATTGAGAATAGGAAAGAAGCCCAGAGAATACCTGGTTACAAAGTCCTCAATTTATAGATGAGGAAACTGAGGTTCAGAGAAGACAAATGGTTCTTCTGCTCTAGATCAGATGAGTATTAAAAAGCAAAGACAAGATTTGAGGGGGCAGCTAGGAGGCTCAGTGGATTGAAAGCCAGGTCTAGAAACAGGAGGTCCTAGGCTCAAATCTAGCCTCAGACACTTCCCAGCTGTGTGACCCTGGGCAAGTCACTTAACTTCCACTGCCTAGCCCTTACCACTCTTCTGCCTTGGAATCAATATTTAGTATTGATTCTGACGGAAGGTTTAAAAAAAAAGATTTGAACCTAGGTTTTCCCTAGTTTTTATTTTTTTATTTTTTCAGACAAAAAAATCTTTTTTGTTGGAAAATCCATGTAACAAACCAGAAGATATTCACAACAAAATTGTAACCAAAATCCCTGCAACTCCATCTCCCACTCCCCACCTAGTGTTTAAGCAATTTGGCCTGACTTTATTCCCTCTAGCCCAAAACCTAGAAAGGATAAGCTGAACTCTGCCCATCCCATAGTTCCATTTTCCCACTTTGCAATTTTATTGGGATCTAGCTCTATCTGAGAAGGGTATTCCTTTTGAGAGAATCTAGATTCAAATCTTGCCTTCTGTCTATAGTTAACTCCAGAAATACTAGCATATCCATTATGTCCAAATATCTCATTTTGCAAGTCATTTGTCCAGTTCATCCAGGAGTGGTGATCCTCTTTCTTATTACCATTGCCTTGTCACTATCAGAAATTAGATAACATTTTATAATTATAAATGTAAGCATCTAGGGAGACCCACAGTGAAGAGGAAATAGCAGTATCCCAGGGGCCATGTGAGAATCCAGATGCCTGGGTGTTTGTGGGCCTCTTCACAAGGTGTAGATATATGACCTTATGGGAGAGACTGGTTTTGGATTTGCAGAGGGACTTTGGGGACTTTCATGTGTGAATGAATGGTTGGCGTCAAGCTCTGGATCCTTGGCAGAGAGTCAGAGGGTTTTCAAAAAAAAAGCATAGTTGGTGAAAACTAGTGAGTTATGCAACAGTCATAGTGGCTTATTGAGGAATAGGATGGATTTGTGATAATTACTGCAGAGAACAGCGGCAGAGATTGGAGGGTGGGGACAGTGCAGCATTGGGAATTTGAAGCCTCATTGGTTTATTAAAATAGCCATGATATGTAAAGGGTGCAGACTCATACTGGTATATTAGGACTTGGTTTAACAAGTGTAAGTTTGTGTGGCTAGGTGTTTGGCTTAAACTTATATGAAATTGTTTTTTTGCATTTAAAAATCTGCTGTTTCATGAGAACTTTATTGAGTTCTCTAATCTATGGCTCCCTTCCTTACCTACTGATATCACTATTGGGGAGCAAAAATAGAACAACCAGTTTCTAAATAGAATTATAGGGTTACAGATTTAGAGCTCAAAGTAGCCTTAAAGTACATCAAGTCTAACCCTCTCATTTTACAAATGGGGAAATAGAGGCAAAGGGTAGTGAAGTGATTTGCCTCAGTTCAGACAGTGGTTTCTGAAGAAAGATTTGAACCTAGATCTTCCTGACTACAAATCTGGTATTCTATTCACTCCTCCACACTGTCTATTGAATAATAAAACAATAAACTTCAGAGTGCCCTATTGCCTTTGAAAGGGAAAAGTAAGTACCTTGAGAGATACAAAGAACTTGAAGGACAATGTAAGATCAGCTAGAAAGTAAGTGATCAGATGAGAATGACAAATTAAATTCCAATGCTCTCTTCCATCTGATCATCACAACATTATAACTCAGGAAGGATAAGTATTATTATGCCCATTTTACAGAGAATGGAACTGAAGTCCAAAAAATTCAAAGCATTTGCCCAAATTTCAGTCTAGAGCTAGCATTCAAAACACATCTTCTGACTCTGAATTCTATGACCCTTTCTACTACACCACTGAGATGAAGAATTTAAGAAATGGGACAGAGTTATCCAAATTAATATGAGGAGAGTATTCTGCTTTTTGCTGTATTGGAAGGACTTTCTTAATGGCCATGGGAAGGACAGGCCTGACCATTTAATATCCCATTGGGATAGCAGGTAGATATTTGCCCCTACCAGTAGACAGTAAACTCTATATGTATTCATTGAACCAGCAACAACAGAATGGGCTCTGAAAAGACTTTAAAAGCTTTTAAAAATCATTAAGCATGTCACAAGTTACTGGAAGACATTTTAAAGCCTACATTTCCTATCATTTTGATATTTTGGCTCTGGTTTTTAGTATCTACCTTCCTAGAAGGAAGCCACTTTTGCTCTCTCCCCAGTAAACTTTAACTGTTCCTGCCTTTTGCATTTAATTTTAAGTGAAGGCTGCACCACTTTTCCTCTCCATTTCCAAATTCAGCTTGTTTCCTTATGTCACCATACTATTTAATCTCTCACAAGCATATCAACATAGCTCTAATCTTGTGATTCCTCCTGGATAGTCAATAGAGTGACCAATAAGGAGATCAGAAGTTGAGCCCAGAGGCAGAAATAAGATAGGACAGAAAGATTAATTTGCATTTCTCTAATCAGGAAGAATTGTGCTTATTGATAAGTTTTGATTTCTTCATGTGAAAACTGCCTATTCATATCCCTTGACCATTTGTTGATTGAGAAATGGCTCGATTTTTTGTAAAATTTACTTAGTTCCTTATATATTTAGGAAATTAACCTTTGTCAGAGAGTTTTGTTCTAAAAATGTTTTCCCAGTTTGTTGATTTCCTTCTCATTTTGGTTGCATTGGTTTTGTTTATACAAAGCCTTTTTAATTTGATATAATCAAAGTCATTCGTTTTACATTTTGTAATGTTCTCTGTCTCTTATTTGGTCTTAAATTCCTTCCTTTCCAACAGATCTGACAGGTATACTATTCTATGTTTACCTAATTTACTTTTGATTTTATTTTTTTTTTTACCACCCCAGAATCTGTGTGCTGCCAAAGTAAAATGAATTCCAGCCTCAAAAGTTACAGTTTTTCAACAAAACTGTGACATTGTGTTCATTCTTTATTTATTTTTTTATTTTTTTAAACCCTTAACTTCTGTGTATTAGCTCATAGGTGGAAGATTGGTAAGGGTGGGCAATGGGGGTCAAGTGACTTGCCCAGGTCACACAGCTGGGAAGTGTCTGAGGCCAGATTTGAACCTAGGACCTCCTGTCGCTAGGCCTGGCTCTCAATCCACTAAACTATCCAGCTGCCCCTATTCTTTATTTTAAAGGACAGGGAGATTAGAAAATGACACCCTATAATATAGTTCCCTATGCCTTGGAATGTCTTTTTTTCCCCCAAATTATCACCTTGTAGTCAGAAAGACATGGGTTCAGATCTCTCCTCTGACATTTACTAGCCATGTAATCATCAGGAAGTCTTTTAAATCATCAGGACCAGCGTTTCATCATTTATAAAACGGGTGTGATAATGATACCTGTAGTATTTTCCTTACAGAGAGAAAATTTTATGTAAAACATTTTGCAAACATTGTGGCATCAAAGCTCAGCTTTGATGATCATTCCAAAAGGAATGATATTTTCTGATGAGAAGGGCCATTAATGCAGTGGCATTTGAGATTGGCTTTGATTCCACAGAGTCATGGAAAAAAATACATGAGTTTTCACATTTCACAATATGAGTTTTAAGGAAGAAATGATCTTTCCTGACAAAAGGGACTATGAAAGCCGTGGCAATTGAGTTGGGCTTTGATGCTTTGTTTACAAACCTATCATGCCCTAATTCATACACCTTTTTTATAATAATGATGATAATAATGGCATTTAAACAGACCTATTATATGCCAGACACTGTGCTAAATGTTTTACAAATATGATTTCATTTGATTCTCATACAACAAAACACTCAGAGGTAAGTACTATTTTAATACTCATTTTCTTTGATGAAACTGAGGCAAACAGGGGTTAAGGGATAGTACAAGGTCACACAACTACTACCCTATGTAAACTCAAGATTTCCTGACACTAGACCCAGTGCTCTATCCATTCTGCCACCTCTCCCACTAAATCACAAACTCCATAAGAGAAGGTTCTTGTTGTTCAGTCATTTCATTCATGTCCCACTCTTCCTGACCCCATTTGGGGTTTTCTTGGCAAAGATATTAGAGTGGTTTCCTTCTCTAGCTCATTTTACAGATGAGGAAAACTGAGGTAAACAGAGTTAAGTGACTTGTCCAGGGTCTGAGTAAGTGTCTGAGGCCAATTTTGAACTCAAGAAGATGATTCTTCCTGATGTCATGCACAGGACTCTATCCTTTATGCCACCTCACTGCCCAAAGAGAGAATTCTACTGTCTTATTTAATCTTTGCTTCTCTCTCAAAATTAAATATCATTAATGTTTGTCAAATTTTAAAGTTGAAGTTGATATTTATATTTATAAAATTTATGTTTATAAATTTATACTTATACAAATTCTCATATTCTATGGGTGGTTTTTGTAGAGCATTGATGTAGAATATCTTACTAGAATTATCCCCTTATACATAGGAGTTTAAAGCCTTTCTACAAAGGAAAGGAAGTAGAGGCACCAATTATAGGCGTATTTTTCAGTGTTCAGTTAAAAAGGTGAGGGAAAAATATAAGATGAAAGTAAGTGAACAATGTAGAATTTAGTGAGGGTTTTTTTTTAATTATTTTAATCCTCAGGGGCAAAAGAGAAGGAATCAGTAGAAGTAGAAGAAAATGAAGATTAGAGAGACAAGCGTAGACAAATTTAGAGATAATTGTCACCGGGCTGGCTGGGTGGTGCTGAATTTGGAGGCCATAGCAACTCTTAAAAATGATCTCTGGTGAAAGAAAGGGCAAGATTCTTCCTTGATAAAAGAATCACATATCTTGAAAAAATGAAGTTAAAAGTGTGTTGAAATTGAACGAGGGGATACATGCAAAAAGAGAAAGTGTGCAAGAGAATTGGGAGGTGAAAAGAATATTAGATGTGAACTCTAAAGACAAGTTCAATCCCTGCATGTCATGAATGAGTTACCCAAATTTGACCATCCCCAAATAAATGGTTAAAAATTAACTTCTGGACCTGCACCATTGAGAATTAGCCATCTGGGGTGGAGATAGAAGGCTCAAACTATCATACTGTCAGTCTCGTCATCATAGTGGACAACCATTACTTCTGGGGAAAAGCTGAATTCTGACAATGGTTTTTACCTCATGCAGAAAGGGCAGTTGCTGGTCTATAGGTTCCATTTCTTGGTCTATTTTTTTAAGCCCTTATCTTCTTAGTATTAATTCTAAGAGAAAAGAGTGGCAAAGGCTAGGCAATGTAGATTAAGTGACTTGCCCAGGGTCACCCAGCTAGAAAGTGTCTGAGGCCAGATTTGAACCCAGGTCCTCTGATCTCCAGGCTGGACTTTTTATCCACTATGCTGCCTAGCTGCCCCATTTCTTGGTCTTATTTCTTCTAGTTTTGAGAGCACATGACTAGAGGTACTACCCCCATTACTACTGATAGTGCTGAATTGACAATATAACTGTTAAAAATCTTTCCTGGCAGGGGCAGCTGAGTGCTCAGTGGACTGAGAGCCAGGCCCAGAGACGGGAGGTCCTGGGTTCAAATCTGACCTCAGACACTTCCTAGCTATGTGACCCTGACCAAGTCACTTGACCCTCATTGCCTAGCCCTTACTGCTCTTCTGCCTTAGAACCAATATGCAATATTGATTCTAAGATGAAAGGTAAGGGTCTTAAAAAATTAAAAATTAAAAAAAATCTTTCCTGGCAACATCAACTAAGTATCTAAATCTGTATGTCTGTTCCTACATGTATTTTTCATTGACACTGTCTATCAATCTTTGTGCCTGTGTTTCCCTCTCTTTCACTAAGCAGTTTTCTGTCTCCGTACAATTATAGTTCTCTATCTTTGACAGAGGCAGCTAGGTGATGGAGACACAGGAAGTCTTGAATTCAAAATTGGTCTCAGATGCTGATTAGTTGTGTGATGATCCTGGACAAGTCATTTAGTCTGTCTCTATCTCAGTTTCCCAGACAGTAAAGTAAGATTAATAAATAGCAGCCATCTCCCAGGGCTGTTGTAAGGGTGAAATGAGATGAGTATTGGTAAGTGCTTACCAGAGTGTACATAGTAAGTACTATTAACAAATACTTATTTTGGAGACAGCTGGATGGCTCAGTGGATGGAGAACCATGCCTAGAGATGGGAAGTCCTAGGTTCGAATTTGGCCTCAGATACTTCCTAGCTATGTGATCCTTGTCAAGTCACTTGACCCCCATTGCCTAGCTCTTACTGCTCTTCTGCCTTAGAACCAATACACAGTATTGATTCTAAGACTGAAGGTAAGGGGCTAATAAATAAATAAATAAACAAACAAACAAATAAATAAATAAATAAATAAATGCTTATTTCCTTCCCTGCCTTCACTTAACCTTCTCTCTTCCTTTCCTCTATTTTTTCCTTTAACTCTCCATAATTGTTAATGAAGTATACTTTATTATTATACTTTTATTATTATAAATTATATATTTTATTATTTTACTTTGCTATTAGCTCTATTAGTGACATTATTAATAATAATCATGATACCTTATACTGGATCTGGCACTGTCAGTGTGATCTTAGGTAAGTGACTTAATTTCTCTGATGCTGAGACTACAAGAGATGGAGACAGCTATATCAACTTATTTGATCCTCAAAAAAGCTCTTTGAAAGAGTTAAGGAAGGTATCTTCCCCACTCTCTCGATAAGGAACCTTGGGCTTAGAACAGTAAATGACTTACCCAAAGTCATACAGTCAACAATACTCAGAACAGAAATCTTTTGATTTCTCATCCAAAGACCTTTGATTCAAGGCCCTGCTACCTTTCAGAAAATTCCATATTGAAAACTGTTGTGTTTATGTTTTTAAAAAAAATTTAACTTTCCACAGTAAAATGAACACTGAAGAGAGAATTCTAGGTTCAAATGCTATCCCTGCTGCTTCCTCGGGGTTTGAACTTGGACAATTCAGTTAACCCACCTTACTTTTTCATTTGTATATCAGGATTTGGACAGAAGACCTGGGTTAGAATCCCTGGATGTGTTGTAAGTATATCTATGTATGTGGGTGGGTGGGTAGGTATGGGTATGCAACATTCCTTGGTGGGGGGTTATTTACACATACACACATACGTAGATATAGATATCTCCCCAGGCAATGTCACTTTCTTTTCAAGGCCTTGGTTTTGTCATCTTTAAAAATGAGAGCTTTGGACAAAATGAATTCTGAGGCCCCTTCTAGCTTTAAATCTATCATATAATAAGCCCAAGTATGTCTCCTAAGAAACAATTGATATGAAGAATTCAGAAAATAATGAAAAGCTCATATGAAGGGTTGTAGACTGAAGTATACAGAACAAGGGTAGAATAAAACTGTAAATGGGAAAAAAAAAAACACCAACCCTGAAGCCTGTATCATTATAACAACTAATCTTGGACACAAGAACATGTAAGAAAATATACCTTTTCCTCACTTTCTGAGGTGGGGGACTATAAGCGAAGAACACTGCATAGCTTATCAGAATTCACTTATATGTTAACTATTTTTGACAAACTGCTTCCCACACTCCCTTTCATTTTTATTCTTTGATACAAATAATGACTTACTAAGTAGGGAAGGACAAGTATGTATTCAGAAATGAGTGATGTAAAAACTAAAGATATCAATAAAAATCTTTAAGAAAAAAAATAAACACATCCATGCAATTGTTTCTATTTCTCTCTCTTTTAAAATAAAAATTCTGTTTCTTTTGAATTCTATGTCCCTTAGATAATTTTTCCCTTGCTGGTCAGTGACCCTCAAGAGATACAAATTCTTAGGCCTGGTGTAAGAATAACTGTAATATTTTAAGGGAAAGCAAAAGAGAGAGACAGAGACAGAGGCAGAAAGAGACAGAGAGGGAGAGAGACAGAAGGAGGGGGGAGAGAGGAGAGAGAGAGGGAGAAGAGAGAGACAGAGAGAGAGGGAGAGTAAGAGAGGGATAAAGAGAGGCAAAGAGAGAGAGGCAGAAAGAGAGAAAAACAGACAGATAGACAGACAAAGGAGAGAGACAGGGAGGGGAAAAGGGAGGAGGGAAGAGAGAGAGAGAGAGAGAGAGAGAGA
>NC_058132.1:347276768-347295774 GCF_016433145.1 Gracilinanus agilis | reverse complement strand
GAAAGAAGAAAGAGAGAGAGAGAGAGAGAGAGAGAGAGAGAGAGAGAGAGAGAGAGAGAGAGAGAGAGAGAGAGAGAGAGAAAGAGGAGAGAGAGACAGACAGAGAGGGAGAGAGATAGACAGGCAGAGAGGGGGAGAGAGAGAAGGAGACAGACAGACAGACAGACAGGCAGGCAGAGAGGGGGAGAGAGAGAAGGAGAGAGAGAGAGAGTGTGTGTGGGTTTTAGATTAGAGCCTGGAGCAGTGAAATTAAACGTAAGCACCTGTTCTTCAGATTTTGTCTTGGCATTGCCTATCAGTAGGAGAAGAAGAATGAATGAGTAGCAAATGTTGTAAAGATACAGGTTTGGCTCAATTGAAGCTTGTTTGGGGCTCTTTGGCGATGGGTTCCATAGCACCGAGGTAAGGCAACCTCTCAGCCTGCTGGGGCCTAATATGCCCTGCCCAGTCAGCAGCCAGGAAAGCAGCCAGGGCCTGAGAGCTACTGGAAAGACAACCTGGAGCAAACGCTCCACCTAGAGGCTACAGGAGCAATAGAAAACCACATAGGGCATTTCTTCTATTTATTCCCCCCTCAGAGAGTCTGTGCATGAAAATCCACCTTCTAGGCCTACTGGAAAAAAAAATCACACTTTTCACTGGGTGTGAGGGGGTAGACAAAGTATAGCATTTGTCAATTCTCATGTCAGGAAAATATCACCTCTCAGAATCTAGCACAATGGAGGGCTGGATTTCAGAACATACGTGATGCTTTTGCAAAGCCTTCTTGGGTTGTATAGTGGGTGTTTGCTACAAATTCTAAACCCCTCTAAATTCGCAGTTCTGAGAAGAATGCACAGAATGTCTTGAGTTCTTTTTGCCCGGGTGGACATATAATCATATATAAACTAATTAACCTACAGGGCAACAGAATCATCAAAATATAGAATTACATACACAGAAGGGACTTCAAAGATCATCTAGCCCAGGGGATCTTAAACTTGATGTGTGTGTCATGGACCCTTTAGGCAGTCTAAGGAAGCTTATCAACCCTTTCTCAGAATCATTTTTATTGCCTACATTCAACATTAAAGAAGATGCTAAATTTCCATTAGAGGTTAGTGAAAATAAAAATGGGATTTTTCCCATTCAAATTCATGGATCCCCTAAACTCTATCTATATAGCGCTGGTCTAGGGACCCATAGGTTAAGAATCCTCAATCTAACGTAACCCTCTCACTTCCCAGATGCACTCCTGACTCTTCTGGACAATGCCCCAAAAATGCCTTCACCCTTGAAGATCACTCTAGCCCTTAGGTATCTTCTAACCTTATAGCCTCTTCCTCTAATTGGCTGGTTCCTCCCATAATCTTCCTTTTAAGGAATAAATCCAGGACAACAATGTCTTTATTCCTCTCCAGGATACCCTCCTGATGACTCTCTCCGACTTTCTCTACCATGTGGGCATTCTGGGTATCTGTCTTTTCCCATTCCCACCCCCATCATCAGCTCCTTTTTAAATATTGTTTTTCCCCATTAGAAATATGCTCCTTTAGAGCAGATGCTATCTTTCTGCTTAGCACAGTGTCTAATCCATAATAAACAATAAATACTTATTGACTTGAGGAAACTGAGGAAACAGGAAGCAATACCAACTAAGATCTCATAGCAAATAAGTGGCAGGACTGAAATTCTAACCCAGGGCCTCTGACTCCAACCCAGCATTCTATCATCTCAAAGAATTTACAAATAGATTTAGATCTCCCTTTTCTCCCTTCATTCAGTGACAATAGAATATTCTATTGTTATAGTCATAATATGATCATAATGAGCCTACTATTTTTATCACTTCTCCACTACCTGTGCCTGTTTTTACACTTTATTGTAGACAATGACAGAACTGTCATTTCTAAGCTGCATTTATGATTACATCTCTATCTGCTGTTTTAACCAGAATGTTCTCTGCACAAAGGTGGCATTGAGAATAAATGTAAACACCATTGCCAAGTTGTTCAAAGTTGCCACTTAGCTCATAAAATGTCAGAGCTCTAAGAGTACTTAGTCATCATCCAGCCCAATCCTTTCATTTTACAGAGACAGAAAGTGAGTGCCCTCGAGATTGTGTCTTGCTAAAGAGCTCAAATGGATAGAGCCCTGGGCCCTACCTGAGTTCAAATTCAACTTTATATCAGATAAATTATAATTGAATATTATTTATTATATTTTTATTATATCAAATTATTTAATAACAAATCAGACACAATAGCTGTGTGATCCTGTATAAGTCATTTAACTTCTGCCTGGCTCAGTTTCCTCCAGGGTTGTTATAAGAATGAAAATGAAGTTACATTTATAAAGTGTCTATCACACTGTAGGTACTTAATAAATGTGTGTTTCCTTCTCTTTTTTTGCCTAAGGTTGCATCTTGAGTTAGGGGTAGATCTGGATCAGAGATCTCGAGATCAGAGGATTCCATTTTCTTTCAATAGCCTTTTCTTTGGTCTCCCTACCTAAAGCTTATTTCAATTCATCTCACACCATCTCCAAGAAATTTTCCTAAAGCATACATCACTTTAACATCCTACTCAATAGCAATAGCTTCCATTTAAACAGTACTCAAAAGGCTTGCAGATCACTTTATCTATAATACCTTATTTGATCCTCATAAAGACCCTGTGAAGAAGGCAATCCCCATTTTATAGATGAGAAAACTGATGCTCAAAGAGTTTAAGCCACTGGCCAAGAGTCACACAGTTAGCAAGTGTCTGGGACATGATTTGAACTTGAGTCTTTCTGACTCCAAGTAGAGCACTCTCTACACTGTGCTGCCTGACTTGCCTCTAGAATCCAAATATTGGCTCTTTCTTTGTCTTTTAAAGTGCTTCACAACCTGATTCCTTCCTATTTTTCTAGCCTTCTCATATATGACTCCCTTACCAAGAGCTAACCCATATTGGCCTCCTTACGGTTTTCCATTTCCCACATAACTTCATCTGCAGTCTTTTTACCTTTATACTGGTCATCCCATCCCCAGAATGTTCTTCTCTACATTTCAGACCCCACGGAATCAGTAATTGCCTCCAAGAGTCAGATCAAGATAATTTACTCCAGAAGGCATCTCCTTTCCCACCCCAACTTAAAAAAAAAATAGCTTCTTGTTCAGTTACCTTGTGTCTTCTGTGTACATCTTGTTTAAACTTCCATATGTACATAATGACTCCATGTTAGAAAGGAACTGCTTAAGGGAAGGGACTATGTTTCATTTGTCTTTGACAGACAAGCAAATGTTAAGAGTTATTGTTTCATTTTATAGAAACAGAAACTGAATCCCCATGAGATTGTCTTGCTAGCTGTAAGAACCTGGAATAACAAAGACATGATTTCAGATCCTTCCTTGGACTCTTAATAACTTTGGGACCCTAGGCAAATCTTTTAACTGCTGTCTGCCTCAGTTTCCTCAATTGTAACATGGGGATAATAATAGTACCCTGATCTCCTTGCTGTTTCTTGAATCAAGACACTCCAACTCTTGACTATAAGCATTTTCACTGACTGACTCCTATACCTTGAATTCTCTTCCTATCTCATCTCCATTTCCTTGCCTCCTTGAATTCCTTCAAGTCCCAGATGAAATCTCACTCTCTAAAGAAGGCTTTCTAAATCCCCATAATGCTAGCATCCTTCTTCTATTGATTATCTCCAATTTATCCTGCATATATATATATTGCTTGAACCTAATTGTTTGAACATTGTATTTCCCAAAAGACTACAAGCTCCTTGAGGAAAATATTTGTCTTTTCCCTTTCTTTATATTCTCATTACTTTGCTCAGTGCATATGCTCACTGACTAATTATTTGATTTGGACCCATCAGAATAAAGTTAGAGCTTTGCCCAAATAAATCTAGACATTCTGGAATATACATGTTTACTGTGGTAAACATGGTTTATGGTCACTGTCTCTGTGCCTCTAGTATTCTGACCTTGCTGGGATAAAAGATTTTCCATTGTGGTCAGAGTTTCTTGTATGGTAATATCTGCCACCACTATTACCACTTGTGGTAAGGTCCCTTCCACTAACTTCTAGTGTTACAACTAGAAATAAGTGGACTGAACAAAGGATGTGGGCCAATGTTTAGAACTTGTGGCTGAAAAGAGTAGAAGTAGATATAAGACTGGGTTAGCACTAAGAAAATATAGACCAGTTTCCATTTCTGCCATGCTATCTAGGCAATGGAGCATGGTGCCATGTAAACTATTTGTTTCTTATATCCACTATGAATTTTCTCTAGTGGAATCAATATATGTCTTCTTTCACAACATGATGAACAAGGAAATATATATTCTGAGATAAAACATGTAACACTGATATCATATTGCCTACTGTCTTGGGGAAGAGGGGAAGTAGGGGAGAGAGAGGAGTGAACATGGTTTGTAAAATATCAGACAACAATTAGATCAACATGAAAAAGTAAAAATTAAATTAAAATTTTTAAAATTATTCCTGTGTCAAAGTTTGAGGTAGCCACAATAATGAGGGGACCTCATAGCACAGGTGGTCTCAGACAAATCTATATATTTCTCTGAGGCTCAGTTCTCTTATCAGCAAAATAAGTTTACCTGTAGCTGTAAGAATCAAATGAAATGATGTATTTAAATTATTTTGTAAACCTGAAAGTTTTACAATCTTATTATTAATATTAACAATCAATCATTGTTAATATTATTGTTTGTTTGTTTTAAGTAGATCTGTTATTTTATTCAGGTAAGGAATTTACAGTGAAAAAATTCATCTCCTGATACAGATTAGCACACGTTCTGAATGGATAATCTTATCGAGTTGACTGTAACATTGAGACAGTAAGAGATTTGCCCATGGTCACAAAGCTAGTGTATTTCAGAAGTAAGATTTGAACCCAGAGTATCCTGATCAAATGCCGGCTTACTATGCCAAACCTGTTCTCCAGCCTTTGGTTACTTCATATATAAAAGGAAGATACCAGGGAAGAAATACCTCTAAGAGCCCTTCTAGCTCAGATAGTCTAGAAATATACTTAGAGGTAATAGACTGTAAAAAGAACCTGTCTTTCTACCTCATCCAGGGGCCTCAGTAGGTCTAAGTGACCATTGTCCTAAGTAATTAATACTGAATTTCAATATATGGAATCAAGTGGGGGGAATTTATCCTCACGGTATTACAAATATAGAAATCTGGTTGTAAATTAAGTGATTCTCCCATTCAAATGCCCAGTTTTATTCACCTTCTAAAATCTATCAGTTCAACTCAACAAACATTTATTCAGCATTTATTATGTGTAGGAGTCATGAAGGCAAAAATAAAAAATCGTAATAGTCAATTATCCTAGAAACACAGGCTGGAGCCAGGCTGTGAAGGGCCAAACTAAGGATTTTGCATTTAGTCCAAAATGGAATGGAGAGCCACTAAAAGATCTTAAGAGAGGAATGATAGAACTGAATTCAAGTCCTGTCATTGATTCATACCAATTGAGTGCCAAAGTGAAAATTAGAGGTGAGTTTTCGATCTGTATTGTTGAAAGGGGAGCCCACAAAAGGAATTACCAAGCCTATAAAAATCACTGATTTGGGCCACAACAAACATTATTTGAAATATACCAAAGAAACTTTGGATGAGAATAAAATAACATACTGTCATCTTTGAACTATAATTTAGGAAAGGATTAGACTTTTATTTATAATATAATATGATCATGTCATGATGCAGAAATTTTATTCTGTATTTTTATATAATAATGATAAAAAATAGCAATATCTCTGATAAGCAGCAAAATTCCCACTGAAATACCACACATAAAATCTTAGACTATTGCCCAAAATCATACCAGAAGACTTTAAATACCAGACAGGGTATCATAGAATTATAGATTTAAAGCTAGAAAGTACCCAAACAGTCTACTCTCTAGTTGGTATTTCATCCTAGAAGAAATAGAGAATGACTGTTGTTTTTCTTTTTCAACATGAAAGTAAAACAGTGAGACCTGGGCTTTAGGAAGAATATTTTGGCAAAAATGTGGATGGTATTATAAAGCGGCAAGACTGGAAGCAGGGAACAAAATAGAAGGTTGTTGCAATAGATGATATAGTGATGGGGGTAAGAGGAAGGGAGGAAGAAGCAGGAGTGACTTAGAAAGATGGTCCCATGGAGAGAAGGAAAAGCATATGAAAGATGTCATGAAAGTAGAATTGGCAACACTCAGCAACTTAGTGAATGCATGATGAGGTTGAGGTGAGGAAAAGGAAAATAACAAAGAATACAATCCAATGAGTGAAAGAAAGGATAAAAGTAACCCTAACAAATATACTGCTTCCAAGTTAATCTTCTTTAAATAAGATTTCCTCCTCCCTAGATCAATTGCCTCTAGACATGTCTATGATCCCAGGCCTTCTCTAAGCAGCTTTGTGTCCCCTGAGAACTTGTTTCACCAAATCTCCTTCATTTTATCCCTCTCTGCCTTTATACCTCTTTGTCTCTTTTAACTTCCTCCCCCATATTTTCTTCTCTTTTTCTCTCCCCCTTCACTTTCACCAGTCATCATCATCACCACCATAATCATCATTCTCAGAAACAGCAGCCATCTCCTCCTTTCTGCCTAAAAATATTTCATATCTCTTCTCAATGTCCCAAATCTTCTTCTATCATTCCATTCTTTGTTAAATTTCTTTAAAAAATCCTTATTCACTGCCTCAACTTCCTCATCACTCAGTTCCTAAAACTCTTCTATTTAATAGGTGTTGCCAAGACTTAGAAACTGCTAAGGGGGAACTCATATGGTCAATTTTTGGTGGCACAATGGTCAGAAAATGGGGTCTGGAGTCATAAATACCTGGGTTAAAATCTAGTCTCAGACACTTCCTAGCTATGTGATCCTGTGCAAATCACTTAAATGCTGATTGCCTCAGTTTCCTCATCTGTAGAATGAGGAAAATGATATCACTTACCTCCCAGAGTTTTGTTAGGATCAAATGAAATAATTATAAAGCACTCAGCACTGTGTCTGATATGCAGTGAGCACTATATTAATGTTAACTGCTATTATTAGGTGTTAAACCCAAAGGTCTCTTCTTAATTATTATCCATCATGGCTACCACTCCCTCTTCCTTCATTTTATCTCCTTCCATTGTTCCCCTGGCATTGTTCTTCCTTTATGAAGATCTCACTGATCTTTCTCATTCTTCTCTATTTCATCTTCCTCTTCCTAATCACCACACATAGGTTTCCAGGTTGAAATGGGGGTAGATTAAAAAGCAGCTGCTTAACCTCTCCTAACCCATACATACAGGAGTCCTCAAGAGGACATAAAAACAAATCCAGATGAACGAAGGGACCCCACAACAGGGTGCAGTGTTGAAGGTATGTGGGATCGGGGCATTTATTGCTATAAAGGGGTGAAATAGCTCTCACTAAAAAGTGAGCTGAGCAACCCCCTCCCCCCAACACCATCTACAGTTCCAAAGCCAGAGAACAAGAGTTAGAGCAAGTTTGGGGCACTCATTAAGTTCTTGGCAGCTCAACAGGGCCTGCTCCTGTGAACAGCAAGACATAAGACCCCAAAAGGCTAAAGATCCAGACTTTGAACACAGACTTTGACCTCAGGCATGGCTCAGATCCTGAGCCCAGGCGTGAAACTTGGTTGGGGACCCAGTACAGAGGGGTGCATGACTGTGGAAGCAGCAACCTGAGATTGTTAAAGGAGCTTCAGGCAGAGGAACAAGCAAGGGGACCACTGGAGGCTTGACCCTGAGAACAACTAGACCTGAGACCTCAGGAGCCCAAAGAGCTCAGACAGACCCTGGGCGTGAGGATAAAGCTGAAAGGGTGCTGGGCTAACAATGGCAAGCCAGACACAAGAAGCCCAGAAGAGAAAGATCAAGAAGAAATCTTTAACACTCAACAAATTTTATACAGAAAAAATCCAGACAACAGAGCAAACAACAGAGGAGAACAAACAAGTAATCATATCCAAACCTTCCCAAAAAATGAAAACTGGTCACAGGCTCTTGAAGAGTTCAAATCTGAGATTACGAGAAAGATGGAAGAGATCTGACAAGAAAATAACAGTTTAAAAGGCAGAATTTTGCAATTGGAAAGTGAGGCTCAGAAATCAAATTAATTGATAAGCAAATTGAAGACCAGAAATGACCAGGTGGAAGCCTTAAAGAACCAAACGGACCACATTGAAAAGGAAAACCAAAAGATCATGGCTGAAAACCAGTCTCTAAAGGTTAGAATTGGGCAATTAGAAGCCAATGATCTCTCAAGACAGCAAGAACAAATAAAGCAAAGTCAAAAGACTGATAAAACAGAAAGAAACATAAAATATCTCAGTGATAAATTGACAGATCAAGAAAACAGGTCTAGAAGAGACAATTTAAGAATCATTGGTCTTCCTGAAAAAGCAGAAATTAATAGAAATTTGGACTCCATACTAAAAGAAATTATTCAGCAAAACTACCCTGAAGTTCTACAACAAGAGGGCAATATAGACACTGAAAGGATGCATAGATCACCCTCTACACTAGACACTGAAAAGACAATGCCCAGGAATATAATAACCAAATTCAAGAGCTTCCAAGTAAAAGAAAAAATTTACAAGAAGCCAGAAAGAGACAATTCAGATATCAAGGAGCACCAATCAGTTTCACATAGGATCTGGCAGCCTCCACACTAAAAGACCACAAGGCTTGGAATATGATATTCAGAAAGGCAAGAGAACTGGGTATACAACCAAGGATCACCTACCAATCAAAACTGACTATATACTTCTAGGGAAAAGTATGGGCATTCAACAACATAGAAGATTTCCAAGTATTTGCACAGAAAAGACCAGGACTAAATGAAAAGTTCGATATCCAAACACAAAAACCAAGAGAAACATGAAAAAGTAAATAAGAAGCAGAGGGGAAAGAAAGAAAACTCTTATGTTTAAATTTGCCTCTTTAAGGGATAAGATCAAATTATTTGTATTCCTATATGGAGAAATGTTAGGTATAATCTTCAAAAATTTTATACACTACTATAGTAATTAGAAGAATTATTCACAGGGAGAGGTTGGAGCACTAAATGGTGTAAGATGAGATGGAGGGGGAGAGGGGGGTAAATAGTAGAGGGCAACAAAAGAAACTTGAATGAATGAGAAAAATAGGATCTTCTATTACACACAAAGAGGGCATAGGAAGGAGAGGGGATGAGTACTATTATAAGAAGGAGAGGAAGAGAGCATTAAGAGGTAATACTTAAACCTTACCCTCAGTGGAATTAACCCTGAGAGGAAAGAGTAGCTATATCCATTAGGATATAGAATTCTATCTAACCCTACTGAGAAAGTCAGAAGGGATTAACCAAGGGGAGCAGGGGAGTGGGGAGGCCATAAAAGGGAAGGGAGGAGAGGGGGAAGGGAATTCATTAGGCCTTAAAAATAAAAAGAGGGGAATAATAAGGGAGGGGGTGGAAAGGGAAGTAAATCAAGGGAGGGGACAAGGGGGACTGGTTTGAAACAAATCACTGGTTTAAAAGGAAATAGCATGAGAAGAATGGGTAGAACTAGGGGAGAATAACAAAATGTTGGGGAACACACAAATGATAATTATAACATATGAATGGGATGAACTCACCCATAAAATGGAAGCAAATAGCAGAGTGGATTAGACACCAAAATCCTACCATATGTTGTCTACAAGAAACACATATGAGGTGGGTGGACATTGTAGTATACAGAATTGGGGTCATATAGTTTTTTCTAGCTTTGGCTGAGTTCCAAAAGCTGTTAGAGGTTTAGAATCTTGAGGAAAGGCAGTTGACTGGATCTTCTGTAGAGGGAGGTGGTCAATTAGCGAGCTGCTTTGATTACCTAGCTTTAATATTGAAATTTAGCCTAGCTTTGATATATTTACTTAAGAAATTATTATTTTAGATAAACCCTTTATATCTTCCTTTCCTATTACCATCCCTGCCTTTTCCCTCCCTTACCTTATATGTTGTGAAGTTAATAAGGAGAGTAATTAGAGAGGAGTTAAATCTGTGAAGGGTTACCTAATTGACAGCATTAGTTATAGTTGGTCAGTCATCATTTATTCCCTGTAGATAGCACCTAGTAAAGCTTAGTTTAAGGCAGGTCCTTACTCAGACTCCATCTTTGCTTCCCTTCCCCCACCTGAGGTTCCTGAGACAACTGATAGGGTTTTCCTTTAATCCACCTTCCTAACAAACATCCTTCAAACAAAATAAACCCTTTTGTGTTTCAATAGCCCTATTAGTGTAATTTGTCTGTTAGTTATCAAGTGGGAAGAAGAGAGAAAGAGACAACATACTCTGGGCTTAGAGGGAAGCTGGGGCATCCATCTTGAAGGAAGGTGTTACTTCAAAACAAGTCCTTTCCTGTGAAATTAACTAAAGCCTGTTTGTTAATTTCAGTCTGGTCTATTTCCCTCAGCTTGTGTTTGAGTCTAAGTCCCAGTCTGTAAGCCTGCTGTGTTTGTCTGTTTAGTTTAATTTCTTCTCCCAAAAGATCTCTGTTTCCCTTCTGTGTTATACTCCTGACTTCAGTCCTATTATACCCTGAATCTCCTTTAATCCCAGCCTACCTGTAACTGAGATTACCCACTTAGCAAGTCTCCAACATCCTCCTTTCAATTCCCTTATCCCAAACACCTTTCCACAAATTACCCACATAACAACATACACAGGTTTAAGGTCAAGGGCTGGAGGAAAATCTTTTGGGCTCCAAATGAGAAAAAGAAGACTGGAGTGGCAATTATGATTTCTGACAAAGCCAAAGTAAAAATAGACATGATTAAAAGAGACAGGGAAGGTAATTATATCCTGATAAAAGGCAGTATAGACAATGAGGAAATAATAGTACTCAACATGTATGCACCAAATGGTATAGCATCCAAATTCCTAAAGGAGAAATTGGCTGAGCTCAAGAAGGAAATAAATAGTGAAACCATAATAGTGGGAGATCTAAATATTCCTCTTTCAGATCTAGATAAATCAAATCAAAAAATAAAAAAGAAAGAGATAAGAGAGGTGAATGAAATGCTAGAAAAATTAAAATTAATAGATATGTGGAGAAAAATAAATAGGAAAAAAAGGAATACACCTTCTTCGTAGCTGCACATGGTATATTCACAAAGATTGACCATGTAATAGGGCATAGAAACATTGCAAACAAATGCAAAAGAGCAGAAATAATAAATGTAACCTTCTCAGATCATAATGCAATAAAAATAATAATTAGTAAGGGCATCTGGACAGTCAAATCAAAAACTAATTGGAAATTAAATAATATTATTCTCCAAAACTGGTTAGTTAAAGAAGAAATCATAGAAACAATCAATTTCATTGAAGAGAATAACAATGATGAGTCATCCTACCAAATTCTGTGGGATGCAGCTAAGGCAGTACTCAAGGGAAAAATTATATCCTTGAGTGCATATATTAACAAATTAGAGAGGGCAAAGATCAATGAAATGGGGGTGCAAATTAAAAAACTAGAAAGGGAATGAATTAAAAATCCCCAACAAAAGACCCAATTAGAGATTACAAAATTTAAAGGAGAAATCAATAAAATTGAAAGTAAAAGAACTATTGAATTAATAAATAAGACAAGAAGCTGGTACTTTGAAAAAACAAACAAAATTGACAGATTACTGGTCAATCTAATACAAAAAAGGAAAGAAGAAAACCAAATCATCACTATCAAAGATGAAAAGGAAGACCTCACCTCTAATGAAAAGGAAATCAAGGCAATCATTAAAAACTATTTTGCACAATTATATGGCAATAAATATAGAAATCTAAGTGAGATAGATGAATATTTACAAAAATATAAATTGCTTAGATTAACAGTAGAAGAAATAGAATACTTAAATAATACCATATCAGAAAAAGAAATTGAGCAAGCCATCAAAGAACTCCCCAAGAAAAAATTGCCAGGGCCTGATGGATTCACAAGTGAATTCTAGCAAATATTCAAAGAAAAACTAATCCCAATACTATACAAAATATTTAATATAATAAGCAAAGAGGGAGTTCTACCAAATTCCTTTTATGACACAAATATGGTACTGATTCCAAAGCCAGGTAGATCAAAAACAGAGAAAGAAAACTGCAGAGCAATCTCCCTAATGAACATAGATACAAAAATCTTAAACAGAATACTAGCAAAAATACTCCAGCAAGTGATCACGAGGGTTATTCATTATGATCAGGTGGGATTTATACCAGTAATGCAAGGATGGTTCAACATCAGGAAAACCATTCACATAATTGACCATATCAACAAGCAAACCAACAAAAACCACATGGTTATCTCAATAGATGCTGAAAAAGCCTTTGACAAAATACAACATCCACATCCATTCCTATTGAAAACACTAGAGATTATAGGAATAGAAGGACCTTTCCTAAAAATAATAAACAGTATATACATAAAACCATCAACAAACATCATATGCAATAGGGATAAATTAGAAGCCTTTCCAATAAGATCAGGTGTGAAACAAGGATGCCCATTATCACCACTATTATTTAACATTGTACTAGAAACACTAGCTGTAGCAATCAAAGAAGAAAAAGAAAGAAGGTATTAAAATAGGCAAGGAGGAGACTAAGCTATCACTCTTTGCAGATGATATGATGGTCTACTTAAAAAATCATAGAGAATCAACTAAAAAGCTAGCAGAAATAATCAACAACTTTAGCAAAGTTGCAGGATACAAAATAAATGCACATAAATCATCAGCATTTCTATATATCTCTAACACATGACAACAGCAAGAGGTAGAAAGAGAAATACCATTTAAAATCACCCTAGACAATAACAATATAAAATACTTAGGAATCTATCTACTAAAACAAACACAGGAATTATACAAACATAACTACAAAACATTTTCCAAACAATTAAAACTAGATCTAAACTCATGGGTAGAACAAGCTAACATAATAAAAATGACCATTCTACCCAAATTATTAACCTGTTTAGTACCATACCTATGAAACTATCAAAAAACTTTTTTACTGAATTAGAAAAAACTATAACAAAGTTAATTTGGAAGAAGAAAAGATCAAGAATACCAAGGGAAATGATAAAAAAAAATGTGAAGGTGGCCTAGCAGTACCAGATATTAAGTTATACTATAAAGCATCAGTCATCAAAACAATATGGTACTGGCTAAGAGACAGAAGGGAGGATCAGTGGAATAGACTTGTGGTAAGTGACATCAGCAAGACTGTGTATGATAAACCCAAAGAGGCCAACTTTTGGGACAAAAATGCATTATTTGACAAAAACTGTTGGGAAAATTGGAAAACAATATGGGAGAGATTAGGTTTAGATCAACATCTCACACCTTATACCAAGATAAATTTGGAATGGGTAAATAACTTGAATATAAAGAGGGAAACTATAAAAAAAATTAGGTGAACATAGAATAGTATACCTGTCAGATATATGGGAAAGGGAAATTTTTAATACCAACCAAGAGTTAGGAAAGATTACAAAATATAAAATAAATAATTTTGATTATATTAAATTAAAAAGGTTTTATACAAACAAAAACAATGCAACCAAAATCAGAAGGGAAACAGACTGGGGAAAAATCTTTATAACAAAAAATTCTGATAGAGGTCTAATTACTCAAATATATAAGGAGCTAAATCAATTGTATAAAAAAGCAAGCCATTCCCCAATTGATAAATGGGAAAGGGACATGAATAGGTAATTTTCAGATAAAGAAATCAAAAGTATCAATAAGCTCATGAGAAAGTGTTCTAATTCTCTAATAATTAGAGAAATGCAAATCAAAACAACTCTGAGGTATCACCTTACACCTAGCAGATTGGCTAAAATGATAGAAGGGGAGAGTAATGAATGTTGGAGGGGATGTGGCAAAATTGGGACATTAATACATTGCTGGTAGAGTTGTGAACTGATCCAACCATTCTGGATGGCAATTTGGAACTATGCCCAAAGAGCTCTAAAAGACTGCCTGCCCTTTGATCCAGCCATAGCATTGCTGTGTTTGTACCCCAAAGAGATAATAAATAAACAGACTCGTACAAAATTTATTTATAGCTGTGCTTTTTGTGGTGGCAAAAAACTGGAAAACAAAGGGATGCCCTTCAATTGGGGGAATGGCTGAACAAATTGTGGTATCTGATGGTGATGGAATACTATTGTGCTCAAAGGAATAATAAACTGGAGGAATTCCATGTGAACTGGAATGACCTCCAGGAATTGATGCAGAGTGAAAGGAGCTAAACCAGGAGAACATAGTACACAGAGCCTGATACACTGTGGTAAAATCAAATATAATGGACTTCTGTATTAGCAGCAATGCAATGACCCAGGACAATTCTGAATGGATTTATCAAAAAGAATGCTACCCACATTCAGAGGAATAACTTCCGGAGTGGAAACACAGAAGAAAAACAACTGCTTGAACACATGGGTGGATGTGGACATGGTTGGGGATGTGACACTAAAGGACCACACAAATGCAACTATCGATAACATGTAAATAAGCATTTATTGATCACACATGTTAAAACCAGTGGAAATGTGAATTGGATATGGGGGGGAGGGGCAAAGGGAGAGTGAAGGGAAAGTAAAAACAAGAATCATGTAACCATGGAAAATCTTACTAAAAAAATAAAATATTAAGAATGATTGTAAAAAAAAAATCAGCACACATATGTGACTTTGAACTATACCTTCAAATCCTTTTCCCTCTCCATAGTATCTCTGCTTAACCCCACTCCCACTACTCCAATCATACAGAAAACTCCAATATTTTTATCTCTAGCCCCAAATTCTCCACTAAGCTCCCTTCCCAATCTAAAACTTAATTTCTTGTGTCAAAAAATCGCCCTACATTCTAATTTTCCTATGTCCTTTCTAGACTTTGAAATCAGACTGATCTCTGATACTTCCCTAAAAGGAAAACAAAAGGGAAATGGATTGCCTGGGAAGAGATTGTAAAGCAAAGACTAAATTTCCATTTGTCAAGTATGTGGTATGGAAGATTCTTGTTCAGAGATGAACCAGAAGTTATTGAATTCTCTTACAACACAAAAATTCTGTGAATCTCTCCTCTATACTCCACATGCACTCCATTATCAAATACACGAACAAAATTTCTTGTATAGGTTCCTCCTTTCCCATTCACATAGCCATCACTCTTATTCAGACCCTCATCATCACTTACCTGGGCTACAGTAAGAATCTCTTAACAATTCCCCTTGCCTCTCTTCTCTCACCTTTCTAATCCATCCTTTTTATACAACCAGAGCCATCTTTCTAATGCACGTCTGAACATGTCTGATGTGCTTTAAAAGCTTCTACACCTGTGTGTTTCTTAGCTTCCCATGGCCTTGACTATCTGGCTTCAAGCTAACTTTTCTACCTTATTTCACATTACTTTCTTGAATGTAATTTACTCTCCTATGGTCAAAATTTTTCCCCTCCTCCTATGTCTAGTTCTTTTGCCACCTTTTTCATCTGATTCTACAACTAGAAATGATACTTCTTTTCCCAAGTCTCCTTGAGAATTTCTCAAACTTCTGTGGGGATTCCTATGCACTTAATCATTTTCTGGTCTGTACTTTCTCTAACTTATAGAGAGCCAATCCTCCAACTATGTTATGAACTCCTTAAAAGTATATGCCATGTATATGATTTTTTTTAAACCCTTGTTCTTCAGTGTATTGTCTCATAGGTGGAAGATTGGTAAGGGTAGGCAATGGGGGTCAAGTGACTTGCCCAGGGTCACACAGCTGGGAAGTGTCTGAGGTCGGATTTGAACCTAGGACCTCCTGTCTCTAGGCCTGGCTCTCAATCCACTGAGCTACCCAGCTGCCCCCCATGTATATGATTTTAATGGAATAACATTGTGCACAAGAAATGATGTGAAGGATGATTTAAGACCTCGAAAGACCTACATAAACTGATATAAGGTGAAGTGAGCAGAACCAGGAGAACATTGTACATAATAACAATATGATATGATGAACATTTATGAACGACTTAGCTATTCCTAGCAATACAGTGATAAAAGAAAATCCTAAAGGACTCCTGACCAAAAAAATACCATCTGCCTGCAGAGAAAGAACTAATGGAGTCTGAACACAGACCAAGAAATACTATATTTCACTTTTTTCTTCACTTTTCTTTCATTTGTTCAAATTCTCTTTCACAAAAGGACTAATATGGAAAGATGTTCTATGCTTTAAAAAAACAACAACACTATACATCATGGGAGGTAACTAGGTGCCTCATTGGATACAGCCAGGGAAGTCCTGAGTTCAAATCTGGTTTCAGATACTTGTAGCTATGTGACCCCAAGCAAGTCACTTAACTCCTGTTGCCTGCCCTAGCCCTTATCACTCTTCTGCCTTGAAACCAATATATAGTATTGATTCTAAGACAGAAGGTAAGAGGTTTTGGAAATATATACCATTGTCTGAATGCAGATTGAAGCATATCATTCTTGACTTCATTTCCTCTATGAATTTTCCTCTAGGGTAAGCACTTTGTGTCTTTCTTTATAACATGACAAACATGGAAATATGTGTTATAGGATAACACATGTACAACCTATATTTTATTACTTGCTGTCTTGGGGAGGGAAAAGGAGTGGGAGGGAACATGGATTGCAAAATGTCAGAAAACACTATTAAAAACTGTACTGACATGAAAAAATTTAATTTAATTTTTAAAAATAGTATATACCATGCAATTTTCATCTTTTTATTAATACAATAAAATACAATGCAATACAATAAACATTTATTAATAGCCTACTAGGTACCAGGAATCATGTGCTAAGTGCTGAAGATATAAATAAGAAAAAGAAAGACAGCCCCTACCCTCAAGGATATAACATTTTGCTGGGGAAAGACACATAAGAGAAAGCTAGAAGAGGAGAAAATGAGGAGGTACCCAGAGGTGGGGCATCTTGTTTCATAGAGCTGAGACCAAACAGAGCTGCAAATGGAAAGTAGAGTGAGCTGCTAATTCCAGGTCCTGCTCTCTATAAAGGAAGGTTTTGGGTGGAGTTCAGTATTCTAGCCCTCTAATCAGAGTGGGGAGAAAGAAGCTGAGGGAAGTAAAAAGTATTGAAAATCCAAAGCTGAGGAAAGCAGCATGAGGAGGAAATTTCTGGTCATCAGCTTATAAAGTAACATTAGTAAAGTAAGCACCTAGCAGAGTATCTCACATATAAGACTGGAATAGGCCTGGTTTTATTGACATAGAGAATCCCCAATAAGGAGATTCCCTCTACCAGTATTGATCATGACCTGCTCTGATTCAAAGAGCATCAGAGATTGACCACTGAAAAGCTGAGTGATTTGCTCAGGGTCATATAACCAGCATGGGTCAGAAGCAAGCCTTGAAACCATGACTTTTTGATTTTGAGGACAACTCCATCCACCATATTATGCCCCTTCTCCATATTTTTATACAGAAAAGGATAATGGAGAGAGCACTGGGTCTGGAATCAGGAAAATCTAAATTCAAATACGGCCTCAGATACGTAATTCCTATGTAACTCTGGAAAAAAGTCACTTAACTCCTGTGTGCCTCAGTCTCCTCATCTGCAAAACAAGAACAATAATTATTGTACCTACTAGGATTATTATAAGGTGCAAATGAGATAATAATTATAAAATGTTTAGCATAGTGCCTGGTATGTAGCAAGCACTTTAAAAATGTTTTTACGGGAGGTCCTGGGTTAAGATGGCGGCAGAGTAAGAAGCAGCTCTTAACCTCTACTGACCAAAACACACAAAACTCCTCAAGGGGACATAAAAACAAGTCTAGACGAACGGAGGAACCCAACAACAGGGCACAGCGTGGAAGGTACGTGGAATCGAGGCATTTCTATGCTATAAAGGGGTGAAACAGCTCTCACTAAATCATGGGCTGAGCAACCACCCCACTCCCACCCCTTCCACACACAACACCTATAGCGCCGAAGCCAGCTAAAAAGAAATAGAGCAAGTTTGGGGCACCCATCGAGTGTTTGGCAGCTCCGGGGCCTGTTCCTGAGAGCAGCAAGATTTAGGACCCCAATAAGCCAAAAAACGCACGCAAAATCTGAGTGTGGGAGCAGAGTGGACACAGGGTGCAGAACGCCGGCTCAGAGCGCAGGCTCAGAGCACAGGCATGGGCGGAGGCGTGGGTGGAGGCAGACATAGCCAGGAACTAAAGCTCTGAAACCCTGAGTGGGGAACCAGCGTGGACGGGTGTACAACTGTGGAAGCAGTGCCCTGAGACTTGTAAAGGAACCTCCGGCAGAGGATCAAGCAAGGGGGTCCACCAGGGAGGTTAACCTTGGAAAAAACCAGAACTCAGACCTCAGGAGCCAATAGACCATGGACAGACCCTGAGCAAGAGGATAAACCTGAGAAGCTGCTGGGCTAACGATGGCTACCCAGTCTCAGGAAGCTCAGAAGAGAAAGAATAACAACAAGAAAAAGAAGTCTTTAACACTCAACAACTTTTACACAGAGAAAATCCAGACAACCCAGCAAACAGTGGAGGAGAACAAACAAGCATCCGGACCCTCCTCAAATAAGGAAAACTCCTCACAAGCTATGGAAGAGTTCAAAACAGAGATTTTGAGGAAAATGGAAGAGATCTGGCAAGAAAATAACTGTTTAAAAGGTAGAATCTTGCATTTGGAAAGTGAGGCTCAGAAACCAAATGAACTGATAAGCAAATTGAACACCAGAAATGACCAGATTGAAAAGAAATACCAGAAGATTATGGCCGAAAACCAGAAGATAATGGCCAAAAACCAGAAGATTATGGCCGAAAACCAAAAGATTATAGCCAAAAATCAATCCCTAAAGGCTAGAATTGAACAAGTAGAAGCTAATGATCTCTCAAGACAACAAGAACAAATAAAACAAAGTCAAAAGACTGAAAAAATAGAAGGAAACATGAAATATCTCAATGAGAGAGTGACAGACCAAGAAAACC
>NC_058132.1:347226692-347276368 GCF_016433145.1 Gracilinanus agilis | reverse complement strand
TCCAACACACTAGAGCAGCAAGAAGTAGAAAGAGAAACACCATTTAAAATCACCCTAGACAATATAAAATACTTAAGAATCTACCTACCAAAACAAACTTAGCAATTATATGAAAACAACTATAAAATACTTTCCAAACAAATAAAACTGCATCTAAACAATTGGAAAGCCATTGATTGCTCATGGGTAGGACGAGCTAACATAATAAAAATGACAATTCTACCCAAATTAATTTACCTATTTAGTGCCATACCTATCAAGCTACCAAAAAACTTCTTTACTGAATTAGAAAAAACTATAACAAATTTCATTTGGAATAACAAAAGATCAAGAATATCAAGGGAAATAATGAAAAAAAATGTGAAGGAAGGGGGCCTAGCAGTACCAGATATTAAACTATACTATAAAGCAGCAGTCATCAAAACAATATGGTTCTGGCTAAGAGATAGAGAGGAGGATCAATGGAATAGACTGGGGATAAATGACATCAGCAACACAGTGTATGATAAACCTAAAGAGCCCAACTTTTGGGACATGAATCCACTATTTGACAAAAACTGCTGGGAAATTTGGAAAACAATATGGGAGAGATTAGGTCTAGATCAACATCTCACACCCTACACCAAGATAAATTCAGAATGGGTGAATGACTTGATTATAAAGAGGGAAACTATAAACAAGTTAAGTGAACACAGAATAGTTTACTTGTCAGATCTCTGGGAAAGGAAAGACTTTAAAACCAAGCAAGAGTTAGAGAAAATTACAAAATGTAAATTAAATGGTTTTGATTATAAAAATGTTTTTATGATCATTATTTTCATCATATTTTCCCCATGATCAAAATCTCTCAACAATTTCCCTGTAGGTAAGAGAATAGGATGCAATGGAAAAAATGTAGTCTTCATAGTGAGAAGAGTTAGATTCTAATCCCATCTCTGCCATTTGTTGCTCATGTGAGCTTAGGCAAGGCAATTAATTTTTCTTGGCCTCATTGGTTAAAAAAGACAATTGGATTCCCAGATTTTTAATGAGCCTTCTAGCTCTCAATCTGTGTTACTACAAATCTAAGCTCCTTCGATTTCAAGATAATTCACAAATTTGCTTTAGCTTTCTTTTCCAATCTTATTGACCTTTATTTCCCAACTGCAAATCTCTAGTTTAGACAGAATTAATCCACTTGGTGTTCCACCAATATCCTTCACTCACTGTCACGATCCATTGTTAGAGCTCAAGGATCTTTCCTAGAGGAATAAGTAAGGTTCATTTATGCTGAAAATAATAGGTCCATTAATTTCTCACATTTTAAGAAAGTTTCAAAAGAAAAGATGATGTGTAAAGAAACCCAGGGCACAGAGGGGGCAGAAACAACAAGGGAAAGATACTAAAGGTAGCCCATCAATCTTGCTTACACTGGTATCAATACTGACAACTTCAAAGCTGGACCAATGAGAGAAAATGATAAAGGCAGGGAAGAAATAAAATCAAGAAAGTAACTGATTAACCTTAGGAATGTAGTCTTTAGGCCATGACTAGAAAAGGGGGTCCATAAAGACCTTTAAGAGATTGCCCCTAGAACTTTTTAGGAACATGAGTTAGAATCCCAATTCTGATTTATCACCTGCCTCTGGGAAAAGATTTTACTTCTCTGAGCCACAATATCTTCATCTTTAAAAATGAAGTTAACAATGCCAGCACTCTATAGAATTATTGTGAGGAAAATGCATATCGGGCTAAAAAACACTATGGAGATAGGAATCATTTTTATTAATAAGATTTTTTAAAAAGGTAACTGAAGATAAATAAAAAAATGTTGTCTGGTTCTTAAGCTAATAATGAGCTTTAGAATGAATGCTGAAGACAAAAAGAATGGATTTTTTTTCCTTTAAAAGAATGGATTTTTTTTCCTTTTTAAAAAAATTTTACAAGTGTTTGTGAAATTTCCTTCCTACTCCTTCAGCACTGAACAATAAAAGCAAAAATTAAATATTCATAACAAATATGCATTGACCAAGAAAATAAATTCTTTGTATCAACTAGGTCCAAAAAACGCATTTTAAGTTCATCAGTTCTTTATCAGGAGGTGAGTAGGTGCTTCATCTGTGGACCCCTAGGATAATGGTTTATCATTTCATTGATCAGAGTTCCAAATCTTTCAAAGTTGTTTTTCTTTATAATGTTGCAGTCATTGTATAAATTGTTTTCCCAGTTCTGCTCACTCCACTTTGCTTCATTTCATAAAGGTTTTAGAGGTTCATAGAGATGGATAGGTTTTAAACATATACTGAGGGCGAAAGAAAGATCAGACAACTGTGAATTGATGTTCAGGATGTTTGAGACAATGATAAAGCATGATGCAGAACAAGTTGGCTTACTCAATTCAACTCATTTCATTTCCAGCTATAATAAAATAGTCAGTAGAATACTGAAAACTAAAATAAGTGAAGAGATAGTAAAAAAAAAATCTTACTGCTCTCTATGAGGTCAAGTAACCAGATTCAGATGAACTGTATCACAGGTTACTCAAATACTGTCAATCCTCAATTTTTATAGGGGCAATATTCCTAGAAAACAGTGAAAAATGCTAATGTAAATACATTGAAGCTATGGGAAATAAAGAGTTATGTTCCCACAACCATCAAAAACTGTAATCTTTCAATTTGTTCATTTTCAAAAAATGAGAAAAGTGTGGATTCTACAAAGTGTAATATATTGAGCTTGACCTTAATTCCCAGTTTAATTCCATACTAAAAGGGATGTTTTGTGACCATTTAGAAAAGGAGGCAGTGATTACTTAAAATCCACTTGAGTTTATCAAGAACAGGTTACACCAAAATAAATCCATCTTTTTAAAATACACACTTATATAACTAGTCTGATAGATCTGAAGAATGGAAATGAACAATGAATATCTAAATTTGAAGTCATTTGGCCTCTGACAAGGATTTTCATGCTGTCCTTACAGGCAAAATGGAAATATGGAAGTTCAAGGAAAGCTGAAGAGTTTCTTATTTGGTTACATGACCAAATCCAAAGAGGAGATATTAAAGGATCAAGGTCTGAGATGGAAAAAAGCACATTGTGTATAGTAAAACCAGAGTTCATAGATCCATCCTTACACAGGGTAAGAAAAATCAAGAGATGGACAATGGTTAGGTAGTTCAAAACCAAAGTCAACTTAGATGTCTAGAAAAATGAGCTACAAAGGGTATAACAGTCATTGAATGGTTTAGGAATGTCTGTTACCATTTACCATTAAATAACAACATTTTATTATAGAAAAAGTGACTGCCGGAAAAGCATACTCTCCAGTGCTAATTCAGATAACTTAAAACTGTAAAGCAACTACAAATGACACAAACCTGAAGAGAATATATAGAACAGTGAAGATGTCCATGGTATTCACTTCTACAAATCCATGGAAATTTGATCTTACCGATGTGAGTGCTCACTCTAGAAAATAGCAGTCCTTCTATGCCAGCTTAGGTGACTTCTCCATGTCCTCCTATAAATCTTTCATAGGGTATCCAGCCAATGGACTAGGGATCTTGTTCTAATATCCTTAATGTTATGTAAATACTAACAAAAAAAATAGGCTTGAATATCTTTTCCCTTACCTCACATCTAAAACTCACCTTCTTTCCTTGCCATTCTTCCCTTCTCTCTGTCTTTTTGTCTCTCCTTTTCTCTTTCTCTCCATCATCTGCTTTCTTATAGTTTCTAATACAGTTCTGGGCTGGTAGTATTCCAGAGACTACATACACCAGTGGTTCCCAAACTTTTTTGGCCTACTGCCCCCTTTCCAGAAAATATATTACTTAGCCCCCTGGAAATTATTTTTTTAATTTTAATAGCAATTATTAGAAAAGATAAATGCACCTGTGGCCATCACCACCTCCCTGGATCGCTGCAGCACCCACCAGGGGGCGGTGGTGCCCACTTTGGGAATCACTGCTCTACACCATTCTATTGTCTTTTAAGGTACTCTTAACTTTATTGAAATGTTTGAATTTAAAATTATAGTATTTTTAAAATGTTTGTTGAACACCAATAAACTCCTTAATAGAGTTATAGGAAATAGACTCCCAGATTATACATGGAAAAGGAAAACAACTATAACTTTCCAAAAAGCTGTTGGACTTTACAGGTCATGAATCAGTTCCAACTTCCTCATTTTACATATGAAACAACTGAATTGAGGAAAGCCTCCTGGGACTCTTAGCCCATGAGCACACAGATATTAAGGAGTAGGGTTGGGTCTTTTGACTCTAAATCTGCTGCTCTTTCTACTGTGCAATACAGCCCTCCATATACTGCTTTACACTGGGTGTCCTTCATGTGTGCATAACTAGACTGTAGACCCACTGAGGATAGTCTCTTTCCTTCATTATTAAGGACTCCCTAGCTCAGAGCTATGCATATAGCAGGCACTTAAACACCTATCAAATTAAACTGAGATTTTAGACATAGACAGTTAAGAGATTAAACGTTTTCTTTTTTTTCTCATGCAGACCTTGTATTTTTTTTTTTAGTAGAGATGCTAGCAACAAGAAAGCCAATACTAGGACAGAAAAACATGGGCTCTTTGACATAGTTATGAGAGGAAATGGCTTAACTATTGTAGTGTTTTCCCTTTGTTGTGTCTAACTTTAAAACCACAATGAAACCGAACAACAAAAGTCTTATTTGACCTTTGTTGAACCTCCCTTTGGCATTTTTGCATTTTGCTCATTTGATTTGCTTCAAAAGAAGATTTGGGGTGGGATGAATTAGGGAGATTTATATACCATATCCACTGATCATTAGAGGATCCTAAAACAGTAGAATAGAGCTATTAATCTACTATACCAAATTATTCTATGTCATCCCCTTCCTCTCTCATCAAAAAAGGTCAGTAGAGGGGCAGCTAGGTGGCTCAGTGGATTGGGAGCCAGGCCTGAAGATGGGAGGTCCTAAATTCAAATTTGACCTCAGACACTTTCTAGCTGGCAAGTCAAAACCTCAATTGCCTATCCCTTACCAATGTTCTGCCTACTTGGAATCAATACTTAGAATCAATTCTAAGACAGAAATTAAGTTTATTTGTTTTTATTTTTAAAATATTCATTGCGGGCAGCTGGGTAGCTCAGTAGATTGAGAGCCAGGCCTAGAGACAGGAGGTCCTAGGTTCAAATCCGGCCTCAGACACTTCCCAGCTGTGTGACCCTGGGCAAGTCACTTGACCCCCATTGCCTACCCTTACCAATCTTCCACCTATAAGTCAATACACAGAAGTTAAGGGTTTAAAAAAAACATTCATTAATTTTATGCTGTGTGACAGACAGTATTTTAAGTTTTTCTGCATCATAAGACCCCTTTGGCAATCTTGTGAGCCCTATGAGCCCATTAAAATAATGTTTTTAACCAAATAAAATAAAAGGTATAAGATTGCAAAAAGAATTAATTATTGGTTGAAAATATGTATCCAATTATATGAAATCAAAGAAAGGTATTTTCCCTATGAATATCATGTACTTTGGACTCTCAGGACTTTACCACCATGGCTTCTTTACCTTCTAATGCTAAAATATCTGTTTGCCATGTTGGCTGCTTTCCCCCACTGTCTAGTTCTTTCTTGGGAGCTCCATTTTTGGGATGGACTCAGGCTGCCTTTGCTTCATTCTCCTCCTGGCTCTCTTTCTGATTCTGGATTTTGCCACCATATCACTGTGTGGGTGTCACACCCTTTTTTCAACTTTCTTTTATCCTCTTCAATTAGAAAATAAGTTCCTTGAAGCATAAGACTTTCTTTCTTTTTCTTGTATTTGTATTCAGAATGCCTCACATATGTAAGTGTTTAATAAATCCTTGCTGCCTGCTTTGCCTGTTTGCCATCCATTCTTATGGGCTTCCTGAAGTCTATTCCCAGACCTTTTTGCAGATTAAAAGCCCTCATTTTAGAGCTATAACTACTTCAGTTGAAGTTGTACAGATGATCTCAGATATCTCTTCCAAGATTTTGTATCCAACATTTCTCATGGATCAAGTTTATTGTAAATGCATGCCTAGTATCACTGGAGAGGTTCTCAAAGACAACAAAAGCCCATGTAATTCAATTTGCCATTACTTCCTGACCCAGCCATACCTGAAAAAAAAAACATTTAAGTCACTTGTCACCACAACCCTCTAAAATTTAAAGGTGATTTATAATCATCTTCAGAGTTCCTTTCAACACCTTTAAAAAAAACCTCACCTTCTTATTTCCCTGAAAGGAAACTGAGGCTCTAGGGAATTGGAATGTGGTTAGCAAGGGCTTTGTTTCTTTCTATAGGGTCCCCCAATGTATTAAAGGTACTCATAGGCCTTCAGGGGTTTTTGAGTGAGGGGGTAGAAGATAGCTTTCCTGGAATGGGTTGGTGAAGCTGGATTTGCTTCACAGGCCTCAGAAAGTCCTTCATGCTTTCATGGATCCCAAGAATTCTAGGGCAATTTTTCCTTCTAAAATCATGTTTAAAAAGCCATGACTGGGGAAGAGCTGGGTAGCTCAGTGAATTGAGAGTCAGACCTAGAGACATGGGGTCCTAGGTTCAAATCTGGCCTCAGACACTTCCCAGCTGTGTGACCCTGGGCAAGTCACTGAATCCCCATTGCCTAGCCCTTTACATAGTATTGGTTCTAAGGCAGAAATTAAAGGTTTTTGGTTTTTTTTTAAAGTCATGACTAGAATCTCATAGTCATTGTTAGACCCAGAACTTCACTTAAGGGTTTACCTTCAATTCAGCCCTAGTCAGGGAGGGATTTATCTAGCGCCTGGCCAGTAGGACATGGAAGTTGAGAGTCATTTGGTAGCTTCTTATTTTTACTAGTTATTCCTCCCAGCTAGGTGCCAAGCTCAATTGTTTCCAAATTGCTGAAAGATTACAAATTTCTTTTAATACTCTCTAGATTTTGGATGCATGCAGACAAATTCCCACTTGCACTGCCCTAGTTAACTGCTTGAGATTCTGGACTACTAGAATGCCTTTCCTCTCAGATCTTGATCTCTTTAAAATCTGACAGCTCATTTTTTTGTAGGACTCCTGAAGCCATGATGTTATCTTAAGTAAAACTGACCTCACTGGCAAAGACTGAATGTGTGCATGCATACACACTAAACTGTCACTTACTCATCGTGCCTCCCTATAATATGACAGTAAAAGGCCTACCTCATGGTCCGTCATAATTTAAGTAAAGCTACCAGTAGCTTCATTTGGTGATCAATGCCCATCATGTGGTGACTCTCTTCTGATTCTGGTCAAAAAAAAGGGGAAAAAATCACTGGTTCATTCATCACTCATCCATTATTTCCCCTGTGACTCATCAGCCAAAGAGTTTCTTTTTCCCATTCTCCCTTCTGAAGCTGGTAAATAGCTTGTCATTCCTTGCAAAAGGCGGAGGGGGCGGCAGCCCATCTGGACCCACTAGTTTGATTTCATATTTATGAAACAGCTTAAATGTCAGTTTGAGTGAAAAATGACACCTTCTCCAAGCTTCTCATATTAGAGCCTGTGGCTGCCATGGCATTCTCAAAGAGGCAGCTTGTGGCTTTCCTTATTCCTCTCCCCTAAGGCAGCTAGGGAAGGTGAATTGGATGGATAGATCAGACAGAGCTAAGATGTACTTGCCAGAGAGGAGAACAGCCAGCAGAACTGTTTAAATCTGGGTGATGGAAACTTGGAAAGGACAAGCATGATGGGAATAGTGGAAAGATTCTATTTGGGTAGGAAATTCACAGAGATCTTTGTAACTGTCCATAAGGGTCACCAGACAGTCTGCAAAAAAGCAGGAGCATCTGTCCACTGAGTTTCTGAATAGATGTGGTGACTATTTTTTAAAAAATATTTTAGGCTTCATGTGAGACAGTTAGATATATTATTTAATCTGAGTCCAAAAATTCTAAATCTTATAGTATTAGAAATGGACACAATTCCAGAGTTCTCAATTAAATTTTTTTTTCACACAGCAAAAGAACCTTCATTTCAACCATACAGCTAAGCTAATTGAACTTGAGACAAATAATATTAAAGTTAAAAGCCAGGTCAATCATTCACAAAAAAAAAACACCAGAGAGATGGACTGATAGATAAGAGTCACAAGTACAAGAATCCTGCTGAGACTCTTCTACTTGGAATACCAAAGTGGAAATTCAGAACCAGTGTTGTGAAAGTACAAGCAAAATAAGACTCTAGAGTGCTTTTGATGTCTTTCCTAATTAAACAATCCTTATCTACATTAAAGTATGGGCTACAAAAGGCTAGGGGAATAATGCTGGTTCCATGAAGTCCCATAGAAACTTGCATAGAAAATTCTAGCTGAGTGGATGGATGTTTTTGCTGGGAAAATGACTAGGGAAAAAATGAATGGAAAGAAAGGAAAAGTGTCCCTATCCAATAGGAAAAGAGGAAAAGTAGATGAGGGAATAGTATCATTCTTGGGCAAAGGGAATAGTCATGTTTCCATCTGTTAAGGGAGAAATGAGAGCAGTCAGAGAGAATTTGAACTAGAAAGAAGAGCCCCCTAGTGTGATCACTTGATGGAAATAAACTAGAGAGAGATGAACTTGAAAGATCTTCATTTCTTTAAAGGCTCTTAACCAGAGATAGAGGCATGGTAAATATTCTGTTAAGTCATTCAAGTTCTTCATCTTGCATTGGGTGGGAGGCTGTATTAAATGATATCTGAGTCACAGTCCCTTTCTAATATTCTATATAAGTGATAACTGACTGACCTGAGAGTCTTGGAAAAATCCTAGAATGCTAGCTGTGAAAAGACCCTTAGCTATCATCTCATTCAAGCTTATCATTTTGCAGATGAAGAAACTGAGGTCTAGAGAATAGCTGTGATTTGGTCAAAGTCATACAGTAAGTCAAGAGTAAAGCATGGACTTCAAAACAAACTCCCTTACTCTCAAACCTTTGCTTTCCCCCCAACTTCTAAATCTATGATTCAACCAATGTGCAGAATATTGATATGAACTATAAGAATTTGGCAATGGAGAAAAACTTTTGGTTTTGGGTAGTCAAGAAAGATTTCATGGAGTACCTGGGACATGAGGTAGGAATTTTTTAAAATTTTATTTACTTATTTTTAGACTATATTTCCATGTTTATATGATTCATTTTCTTTCCCTCCCTCCCCACTCCCAGTGCCAACAACCATTGGGTTGTTCAAATGTTGTCACTTGATACCTATTTTCATATTATTCATTTTTGCTATATAGAGATTTCTTTAAAGCCTATACCTCAAATCACATACCCATATATACATGTGATAAGTGGTGTCATATGTTTTGCTTTTGTATTTCAACTCCCATAGTTCTTTCTCTCAATGTGGATAGCATTCTTCTACCTCTATTCATTCTACTCCCTCAGGAGTGTCCTGGCTTGTTGCATTGCTACTAATAGCAATGTCTATTACATTGGATTTTTCCACAATGTCTTACTTTCTGTGTACAGTGTTCACCTGGTTCTGCTCATTTCATTCTGCATCAGTTCATTGAGGTTCTCCCAGTTCATATAGAAATCCTCCAGATCATCAATCCTCACAGCACAAGAGTATTCCATCACCATCATATACCACAGTTTGTTCAGCCATTCCCCAATCGATGGACACTGAGGTGGGAATTTAAGACTAGGAAAGCTGGGAAGGAAAAAAAGAAGGCATTTCAGACGAGAGAGGGCCAATTAAAAGAAAGACTAAAAGGTGTGATTTAGCATAACATTTACACTGAGACTGACTGGAGCTGAGCATTTGTGTGTAGAAATAATGGCAGATAAATTAATTAAGTGAGTTAATTAAATAAGGCATAATAAAAATGTAGAAGGTCTTGAAAGCCAGGTTAAAGAGAAGAGAATCTGAATCCAAGGGAACATCCAATTTGGGATATGTATAGCTTTATAGTGTGCCCTTTACTAAGAAATTTGGGGCATGTATCTGGAACCCAGCAAGAACTAAATGAATATCTGCAAGGACTGGGGCTCCCAGCTAGCCAGCCAGCCGTGAAGCGAAGCTGTCAAAGTCAAACTCTAAACTGTAAAAGCTGATCTTCTAGGCTAAGCTCTGTTAAGCCAAATTCAGTGACTGAGCTGAGAATCTATAAAATAGCTATCTATACCCCTAAAAATTCTTCATGCCGCAAAAAAAAAAAAGTTATTATTTTATAGTGAGCTTGGGTATGCTAACAGGGTATAATAGAGGGCCTGGGAGGCCACTAGGTTATACAGAGGACTTAGAGGAAGAAAGGTTTACATTCCAATTTAGACACAGATACTAAGTGGCTAGGTAACTGAGCAAATTACCTGTCCGCCCTGGTTGCCTCATCTGTAAACTGGGGACAATAATAGTACCTATCTCCCAGGGTTATTATAAGGATAAAATAAGATCATGTTAATAAATTATTTTTCTAACCTTTAGGTTCTATATAAATGTTACTTTATTATTATTACTATCAATATTAGATCAATGTGAGGACAAACTATGTTCCCAAGGATTCCTGCAAAATGGAAAAAATCCAACACTGAAATCATCCTTGATTCTTTGGACTACCTAAGCCTCCGTAACTAATCAATTGTTTCTTCTTCTTTCCATTCTACTTACATACTATTTCTGGCATCTTTCCCATTCTCTTCACTCCCATAGACACCATCCCAATTCAGACCACTACTGGGGTTCAGGTCCTCATCAGTTCTCACTTAGACTAATAAAATTATCTCCTACTTCGCCCCCTGGCTCTAGTTTTTCCCTTCTCCAACTCATAAAATGATTTTTTAAGGCACAGATCTGACATGTCACTTGCTTTCTCAAGAAGTCCTAGTATCTTCCTATTACGTTTAAGACAAGTTACAAATTCCTCTGTTTAGCATTTAAGCATAATCTGGTTCCAGTTTACCTTTTCATACTTAATACACGTTACTCCCCTTCATATGCTGAATGCTTCAGACCAACTGTCCTGCATGGTATACTTCAAGGGCAGCTAGGTGGCACAGTAGATAGAGCATACAGGCTTGGAGACAGAAAGATCTGAGTCCAAATTTGTCCTCACTAGCTGTGTGATCCTGGGCCAGTCATTTAGCCTTGTTTACCACAGTTTCTTCATCTGTAAAATGAACTGGAGAAGGAAATGATGAACCACTCTGGTATCCTTGCCAAGAAAATTGCCAGATGGGTTCACAAAGAGGTAGATATGACTGAAAAGACTGAATAAAAATGCTGTACTTCAAGTATGGCATTGCATTTCCTGCCATTTTCCTTTTTTTGTTTTAGGAGGGTTTTTAGTTTTATTTTTATATCGTAGGTGAATAATAAATGTCAATTGACTGATTGACCTATAATCACTAAGCAAAATTCCCATATGCTCACATAGACTTCATAGACACCCATCATATGCTCTTGTACATATATATGTACATCCAAACCTTAATTATACATATACCCTCTCCAACATGGAAGCACATATATTTCGCCAATATAGATTAGAAACATGTCTCTGGGCAGATATGCACATGCATACATATCTGAAGGAGTGAGTATAATGTGTATGTTCACACATATCATGAGTCTAGAAGACAAATTTTGATGGGGAATTTGGACTCGCCTTTTGATGTTGTTTCTTTAAAAGAAAAAAAAAGCTTAATAAAATCCTAACCTAGTCTGCTCTTTGCTGATATAATATTATTTGATGTTTGTGTAGGACGGTGTGAAAGTATGTTATATGTATTTGTATGTGAGTGAGAAAAAGGAAGAATGCTATGTATGTGTATATGTGTGTAAGAGAAAAAGAGAGAGACTGAAGGAGAGAGAGAGAGAGAGAGAGAGAGAGAGAGAGAGAGAGAGAGAGAGAGAGAAATTGAGAGAAAGAGAGAGAGAGAGAGGAAATGTTCTTCTAACAAAGCATAAAGGAACCCTGGGACCAGAAATAGCCAGGCACTCCCTCCCCAGTACTGAGAAGGGTGGGGTTAGACTGGGGTCTCCTTCTTATAGTGTGGGGGGACTTGAGGTGAGCCCCAGGATTGGGACATGTACCCTTTGCAAGACTAAAACTTAGCTTAGAAATAAGAAGAGAAATGTATTAATTTGGTATTCATGTTGAATTTGGCTGGGAGAGCAGTGCAGGTGGGACACTGCCTCCTAGAGGGGATGTTCCCTGGGACTTTTATATCTTTTAGACAACATAAGCTACTGACTAGAGAAAAGATGGTGGAATGAGATTAGGCAGAAGTGGGGGATATTTGTTATATGACTGGGGCTAAAGTTATGTTTTGTGTCCCAAAGTCACAGGGGGTGGCAGGGCATAGTTTAGGGGACAAGTAGATGCCCTAGGTACAGCCCAATGGCATCAGAGCATAATTGAAAGACATATATCTGTGTCCATCTTGAAATCTAGAAGAGAATCCAAGGGGAATATTTCTCTTAGGGGTCTTTCCTTATCATGAGTCTCTGATGCCCAGAGTTACCTTTTCCTCAGCATTAACAAGAAAGTAAGGAAGGAAAGGAATTTTCCTGCTTTCTGTTTGACCTGAAACACTTCTTGGGTTTGAGGTGTCCAGGGGAAACCCAGGGTTCCATGCCAATAGTAGCACACAGTATCTACTCCTTACCTTTGAAGAATTGTTCTCCATGTCTTGAATGTGCTTCCTCCTTACCCCTGTCTCCTAACTTGTTGCCCTAGTTTCCTTCAATGCTAGTTCAAATGCCAACCCCTTTACTGACTGCTCCAGTTGTTCAAGCTTTCCCAGACAAATCTCCTTGTATTTATTTTAGATGTGGTTTGCATCTATGCAAAATGTGTACATTTTTATTCCTCCCTAGAATGCAAGCACCTTGAGGGCAGGGATTATTTTATTTTTTGTTATTTGGGGTGTTTTGTTTGTTTTGGTAATTCCCGTCCCTAACACAGTGTTTAGCAATAGCATGTGCTACGTATGTTGCTGGTTTTGATCTGCTATGACCAGAGGAATAGAAAGTACCTTCATTTTACTGGTGCCCTGGGGGAGTGTCATCAAATTTCTAGACTGATTGGAAGCTTGGACTAGATTGCTTATATGATCTTTCAATTTCAAAATTCCATTTTGATTCTATTAACCTTGTCTCTGGGTTTTTCAGAACTCTCCCATTTATTTCCCTGTCCTCTATCTACAGTTCGTACACTTGGCTCTTCAGTTCAACTGGGACTTGGCTTCACTACCTGGAGAGCAGATATTCTAAGCATATTCATTTCCAAACATCACCATTTGATACTGACTCAAGGAAGAATCTATCCTTTATGCAAAATGAAGGATAAACCTTTCAGAACATACAATAAGATTGAGAAGGTAGGTTAGGGAAGGTAGGAAAGAAAAGGATGTTTCTCTCCCCAACAAAGAACAAAAGGAAGCAACTTGGACTTCAGGGAATCCTTGTTTCTTTGTGAAGCAAGTTTGAAAAAGGATCCTGGAGCTTAGTCCTGGGGGCCTAGGTCAGGCCCTGAATAAGGAGCTTCTGACTTGGTACTCACCCCTTTAGAAGATTATGAAGAAATCTGAAATGATAGCCTTAGATTTAGTGGCACCTTGTCCAGTATTTTTGTACACTAAAACCTAGATCTGAAATTCACAAACAAAACAATGGCATTAGCACATTTATTCTCTAGGGCTTGGTTTATTCCAAAGAACTATCTTAGCATTCTTTAAAATGGGCCTCCTGACACAAACCAGCAAAAGACTTGGAAAGGAACTGGCATTTTGTTGCTGATGCTGGAGTTCAGATGAGTGATTTCATCAGTGTAGGGAACTCCTGGTGTGGGAAATTTCCTCTACCGATACATGTTGTTAAACAGCATGAAACAGTGGGAAAGAGTTCTGGATGGGGAGTAAGATAACCTGGATTCAAATCCCAGATTTGGCTTTTTAGTTTACCAGCTGTGAGGCATTGGGCAAGTTATTTAACTTCTCTGGTTTCAGAGAAATCTCATCTGTAAAATGAAGGGATGAAAATAGACAATGACCTCTATGATATTTTCCCCATCCCCCCATTGTAAATCTGCAGTCCCATAACCCCAAATCTAGTCCTTTTTCCATCACAATAACTCATCTAAAATCTATAGTCTTAGAGATGAGCCTGGAATTAAGAGGTTAAGGTATGTGCCCATTCATTAAGGAATGACTATGGATGTTAAATATAGGTCTTCCCAACACCAAAGCTATCCCTCTATTCACTATGCACAGTTACTGCCATAAACTAAAAGGAGAGATAATACAGCCTATATAACCTGAAAGTTACAAAAACTTGCCCACACTAGGTGATGAAATAAAAGGAAAATAATGATGGGAAAAACCATTTGCAGTGGATTTGTAAAGATACAGAGGATAGAAGTTGAAGGTCAATGGACTGGATATAAGCTGGGACATTCTGAATATTGAATATATTAGTAATTTGCACCCCATTTTCCCCTCTATATTCTATTAGCAGGATGACAAGATCTAAGCAAATACATGTATACGTTGCCTCCCAAGTCTCTTTGTCTGCCAAAAGCAAATAGGAAAGATCAGAGCTCAAATTCTCTATGCTTACTCATATCATATTTCCATGGCCTCCAGACCTTGATTCCCCCAAGTAAGTAAACGGTATTCATGTGGTAACATGAGGCTAAGTGCTTGTCTCCTCCAGATACTAATGTCAACACAACCAAATCATAGCTGATTTGTAATGCCTTTGCTCCAAGCTCCTATTGGAGATTTGGAGGATGCAAAGGATAATCGAGATTCTGGATGTGTGGAATTAATCTAAAGCATTCAATTCTGGAAATGCAAAAGGAAAACATTATACAAGCAAAACAAAATAACCAATTTCATTGCTACTGAAAAGGGGCAGCAGTACAATGAGGTGAAATAAGCTTAAATAGGAAAAAGAAGGGGAAAAAAGAAGGGGGAAAGGAAAAAGTAGATACTAAGGCATATTCATAGAATAAATCTGGCTTGGAGAGAGAGTTGTATTGTGTATGTTTTTTGTTTTGGTTTGGTTTGTTTTTTTTCCATTCCAGGTTTGTGATTTCATTGATAAAGAGAACTCCTAATGAAGAAGCTTCCACCAATGAATAACAGCTACTGAATCTTATCTTCTTAGAGTTTCCTAGAGGACTAAGAGTTTCAATGACTAGACCAGGATCACACAACTAGTTGTGTCAGAAGCAGAACTTGAATCCTGCTCTTGTTGTCTCAGAAGACAGCTTTCCATCTACTCAACCCTGCTGCTGCTCTGTGCAATAATAAAGTTCTAAAAATCAATGGGAAGTTTTCTGAAAATGAACAATTTTAGAAAATTGTGAACCATTTAGAGAGATATAAATACTCCTTGGATAAAATGTAAGGAATGATTTTTCTCTCTAAATATTTAATGAGGTGATTTATGAAAAGAAAATGGTATCTCAGTAGTGGAAAATGACAATAGGTTCTTGGGCAAATTGCTCAGCAAAGAAGGATTACAATTATAATCACACCCTGATGGAAAGTGTATAGTCACTTTCAAAGGAACAGGAGAAAAGAGAACTAGCTATAAAAAAGGCTAAAATTCTATAAATAGCCAAAGAATCATGAAAGCACCATGAACAAAGGACAGAAACCCCTAGATTAGTAATTAGCACAGGGTAAACAGGGCTAATACCCAAGGAGACTCAATATCTGGGTGGGACAGACTTTCTTCCTATTGAGGCTCTTATTGAGCCCTGCTGGGACATGTTACCACACCTCTAGGCTCTATTTCTGTAGTACTTCCTCTCTCAAGTTCACCTCCCCTACCAACTCCTGAAGGGACAAAAGTCAACCTACTCCTACTCCTGAATCAATTATTTCTTTTAGGAAATAATTACTTTGAGGAGGTTGTTTTTGCTCCCTCAAGAATTGATGAGGAGAAAAAACTGTTAAAGGGGCTCCAAAGCATCAAGATCCTCCCAGTGGTGGTGTCAGAGTGGATCAGTGGGAGACAGAAGTAGTCTCAGGTTGCAAAACCATTGAATGATGGTTCCACTGAGCCCTCACGGAATCACATATTGTTAGAGAAAGAACATATCTGAAAGATTGTCTAGCCCAATCCACTCATTTCACAAATGAGGAAATTGAGGACTCAATAAATAAGATAACTTTTCCCAAGTTTTCATAATTCTTGTTTAATAGAACCAGGGCTCAACACTCCTTTTCCTACTCCAAATCAAATTATCCAATCCTATAAGATAGTATAGACACCTTGAGACAGTCTAGTAGTAATGAAGTAGAACATTCCTCAGGAACTAGAGTGGTTTCTTTTAAAAAAATTTTTTAAACCTTTATCTTCTCTTTAGAATCAATATTAAGTATAAGTTCCAAAGAAGAATGATAAGGGCTAGGCAGCTGGGGTTAAGTGACTTAGGTATCAGCACAATATTTGTGTCATAAAAACAAGTTAGTAGGACTCCTCTTTTGTTTATTTTGCCAAATATTTTCTATAGTATTGGGATTGATTGTTCTTTAAATATATGATAGAATTCACTTGTGAATTCATCTTGTCCTGGAAATTTTTTTCTTGGGTAGTTTACAGATGACTTCCTCAATTTCATTTTTCTGAAATGAGATTATTTAAGTATTATATTTCCTCTTTTGTTACTCTAGGCAATTTATATTTTTGTAAACACTCATCCATTTTACCTAGATGATCAGATTTATTATCATATGATCAGGCATATTAACTCCTAATAATTATTTAACTTCCTCTTCTTTGAAGTTGAAATCATCCTGTTCATTTTTGATACTGGTAATTTGATTCTCTTCTTTCTTTTTTAATCAAATTAACAAATATTCTATCCATTTCATTTGGTTTTGTTCATAGAACCAGCTCCTAGTCTTATTTATTAGTTAAACAGTTCTTTTACATTCAATTTTATTAATTTTTCATTTGATTTTTAGGATTTCCAATTTAAACTTTAATTGGGGATTTTTAATTTGTTCTTTTTCTAGTTTTTTTAGTTGCATGCCTAATTCATTAATCTGACTGTTCCTATCTTTGACCATTTATCAGTTGGGGAAAGATTGATATAAGCATTCAGGGATATAAATTCCCCCAAGTACTGCTTTGGCTGTATCCCATAAGTTTTTATATGTTGTCACCTCATTTTCATTCTCATCAATGAAATAAATAATTGTTCCTATAATTTGTTCTTTGACCCACCAGTTTTGAAGAAGATTATTTTTATATTTATTTTTTAAAATATTTTCCCATAGTTACATGTTTCATGTTCTTTTCTTCTCCCCCAAACCCTCTCACCCGCAGCAACACACAATTCCACTGGGTTTTCCATGTATCATTGATTAAGACCTAATTCCATATTATTGATAGTTGGACTAGAGTTATCATTTAGCATCTACATCCCCAATAATGTCCCCACCAGCCCATGTGTTCAAGCAGTTTTTTTTTCTTCTGTTTCTACTCCCACAGTTCTTCCTCTGAATTTGGCTAGTTTTCTTTCTAATAAGTCCCTCAGCCTTGCTCTGGATCCTTGCAGTGCTGCTAGTAGAGAAGTCTGTTATGTTCGACTGTACCACAGTGTATTCATCTCTGTGTACAGCGTTCTCCTGGATCTGCTCCTTTCACTCTGGATCAATTCCTGGAGTTCATTGCAGTTACATGGAATTCCTCCAGTTCATTATTCCTTTCAGCACAATAGTATTCCATTACCAACCGATACCACAATTTGTTCAGCCATTCCCCAATCAAAGGACATTCCCTAATTTTCCAATTTTTTGCCACCACCAAGACAGAGGTTATAAATATTTTTGTACAAGTGTTTTTCTTTATTATATCTTTCAGGTATAAACCAAGCAGTGCTACGGCTGGATCAAAAGGCAGGTAGTCTTTTACAGCCCTTTGGACATAGTTCCAAATTGCCCTCCAGAATGGTTGGATCAATATACAACTCCACCTGCAATGCATTAATGTCCCAATTTTGCCACATCCCCTCCAACATTCACAATGTTCCTTGCTTTTCATGTTAGTTAATCTGCTAGGTATGAGGTGGTACCTCAGAGTTGTTATGATTTGAATTTCTCCAAGTATAAGAGATTTAGAACACTTTTTCATGTATTTGTTGATAGTTTTGATTTCTTTATCTGAAAATTGCCTATTCATGTCCCTTACCCATTTTTCAGTTGGGAAATGGCTTGATTTTTTTGTACAATTAATTTAGCTCCATATGTATTTGAGTAATGTTATGTAGTGATGGCTGCATGGAATCCTTGCAAAATACAGGGACAGCCTGTATTTTGGGTGAGGCTGTCCCTGTATTTTGCAGGGAGTCCATGCAGCCATCTCTACATAACAGTAATTAGACCTTTGTCAGAGTTTTTTGTTATAAATATTTTTTCCCAATTTGTTGATTCCCTTCTAATTTTGGTTTTGTTTGTACAAAAACTTTTTAGTTTAATATAATCAAAATTATTTATTTTACATTTTGTAATTTTTGTGTCTATGTTCATTAAGGAGATTGGTCTGTAGTTTTCTTTCTCTGTTTTTGTTCTACATGGCTTTGGGATCAGTACCATGTTTGTGTTATAAAAGGAGTATGGTAGAACTCCTTCTTTGCTTATTATGTCAAATAGTTTATATAGTATTGGGATTAGTTCTTCTTTGAAAGTGTGATAGAATTCACTTGTGAATCCATCTAGTCCTGGGGATTGTTTCTTATGGGGTTCTTGGATGGCTTTTTCAATTTCTTTTTCTGATATGGGATTATTTAAGTATTCTATTTCTTCTACTGTTAATCTAGGCAATTTATATTTTTGTAAATATTCATCCATATCACCTAGATTGCTATATTTATTGCCATATAATTGAGCAAAATAGTTTTTAATAATTGTCTTGATTTCCTCTTCATTAGAGGTGAGGCCTCCCTTTTCATCTTTGATACTCATAATTTAGTTTTCTTCTTTCCTTTTTTAAATTAGATTGACCAGTACTTTGTCAATTTTATTTGTTTTTCAAAGTACCATCTTCTAGTCTTATTTATTAATTGAATAGTTCTTTTATTTTCAATTTTATTAATTTCTCCTTTAATTTTTATAATATCTAATTTAGTTTTTAACTGGGGATTTTAATTTGTTCCCTTTCTAGTTTTTTTATTTGCTTGCCCAGTTCATTGATCTTTGCCCTCCCTAATTTTTTAATATATGCACTCAAAGATACAAATTTCCCCCCGAGTGCTGCTTTAGCTATGTCCCACAAATTTTGGTGGGATGTCTCATCGTTGTCATTATCTTCAATGAAATTATTAATTGTTTCTATTATTTGTTCTTTAACTAACAGATTTTGGAGAATCATATTTTTTAATTTCCAATTAATTTTTGATTTGCCTATTCATGTGCTCTTACAAATTATTATTTTTATTGCATTATGATCTGAAAAGGATACATTTATTATTTCTGTTCTTTTGCATTTGTTTGCCATGTTTCTATGCCCTAGTACATGGTCAATCTATCTATGAACTTTAATTTTTCCAGGATTTCATTCACTTCTCTTATCTCTATCTTATTTATTTTTTGGTTTGATTTATCTAGATCTGATAGAGGAAAACTTAGGTCTCCCACTAGTATAGTTTTATGATCTATTTCCTCCTTGAGCTCCACTAGCTTCTCCTTTAGAAATTTGGATGCTATACCATTTGGTGCATACATGTTGAATACTGTTATTTCCTCATTGTCTAAACTGCCTTTTACCAGGATGTAATTACCTTCCCTATCTCTTTTAATCAGATCTATTTTTACTTTGGTTTTGTCAGAAATCATGATTGCAACTCCTGCCTTTTTTTTCTCAGTTGAAACCCAATAGATTTTGCTCCAGCCTTTATTTTTATTTTATGTATTTCTATCTGCTTGATGTATGTTTCTTGTAGAGAACATATGGTCAGATTTTGGTTTCTAATCCGCTCTGCTATTTGCTTCCATTTTATGGGTGAGTTCATCCCATTCACATTCAGAGTTATAATTATCAGTTGTATATTCCCCAACATTTTGATATCCTCTCCTAGTTCTGTCCCTTCTTCTTTTGCTATTGCCTTTTAAACCAGTGGTTTGTTTTAAATCAGTCCCCCTTATTCCCTCCCTTAGTTTACTTCCCTTTTTACTCCCTCCCTTTTTGTTCCCTTCTTATTTTTTAAAGACTAATGAATTCCCCCCCACCCCCGTCTCTTCTCCTTCCTTTTTGAACTCCCCACCCCACTGCCAACCTTGGTTTATCCCTTTTCACTTTCTCTGTAGGGTAAGATAGAATTCGATATCCCAATGGATATAGTTACTCTTCCCTCTCAGGATTAATTCTGCTGTGAGTAAGGCTTAAGTATTTCCTATTAAAGCTCTTTTCCTCTCCTTCTTATCATAGTATTCATCCCCTCCCCTTTTGTGTGGTATAGATTATCCTATTTTTCTTATTCCTTCGAGTTTCTCTTGGTGCCATCTTCTATGGCCCCCCCTTTCTTTTTTTTCCCATATCACCTAAGACCATTTAGTACTGCAACCTCTCCCTATGAATAATTCTTCTAATTACTATAATAGTGAATACAATTTTTGAGAATTACACATAACATTTCTCCTTATAGGAATGGAAATAATTTGATCTTATTAAAGCCCTTAAAGAGGCAAATTTAAAAATAAGAGCTTTCTTTTCCCCCTCTCTATTTCTTATTTTCCTTTTCATGTTTCTCTTGATTTTTGTGGTTGAATATCAAACTTTCCATTTAGTTCTGGTCTCTTCTTTACAAATACTTGGAAATCTTCTATCTTGTTGAATGCTCATACTTTCCCCTGGAAGTATATAGTCAGTTTTGATGGGTAGGTGATCCTTGGTTGTAGACCCAATTCTCCTGCCTCTCCGAATATCATATTCCAAGCCTTGTGGTATTTTAGCATAGAAGCTGCCAGATCCTTTGTAATCCTGATCGATGTTCTTTGATGTCTGAATTTTCTCTTTCTGGCTTCTTGTAATAATTTTTTCCTTAACTTGGAAACTCTTGATTTTGGCAATTATATTTCTGGGGGTTGACGTTTGAGGGTTTAGTGTAGAGAGTGATCTATGGATTCTTTCAATGTCTGTTTTGCCCTTTTGTTTAAGAACCACAGGGCAGTTTTCTTGGATAATTTCTTGTAATATGGTGTCCAAATTTCTATTAATTTCTGCTTTTTCAGGAAGACCAATGATTTTCAAATTGTCTCTTCTAGGACTATTTTCTTGATCTGTCATTTTCTCAGTGAGATATTCAATGTTTTCTTCTATTTTCTCATTCTTTTGACTTTGCTTTATTAGTTCTTACTGTCTTGTGAGATCATTGGCTTCTACTTGCCCAATTCTGGTCTTTAGAGACTGATTTTCTGCTATAATCTTTGATTTTCCTTTTCAATTTGGTCTATACTGTTTTTCATGGTTTCCTGCTGTTTTATTTGGGTCTCCAATTTCGTTTGATTTGGAGGCATCTTTCTTCAATTGGGAGTTTCTTTCTTTTAACCTGTTAATTTCCTTTTGAGTTATTTCCCACTTTCTTGCCATATCTCTTCCATCTTTCTTGTGATCTCAGATTTGAACTTTTCAAGAGCTTGTGACCAATTTTCATTTTGGGGGGAAGGCTTGAATGTGTTTCCTTGTTTGTCTTCCTCTGCTATTTGCTCTGTTGTCTGGATTTTTTCTGTGTAAAGGTTATCGAATTTAATGCTTTCCTCTTGTTCTTTCTCTCGGTTAGTTCTTGGGCATTGCTTGCCATTATTATGCTAGTTTTTCCTTCTCAATCAGAAGTCTGGGTAAAACAGGCAGGGTCTCTGTGTATACAGCTGTGGAGCAGTTTTTGCCTGAATCATAGCATAGTACTGCCCCTTACCACTTTATCCTCGTGCTCAAGGTCTGTGCTTTTTAGGCTCCTGGGGTCTCCAGTCTAGCTGTTCTCAGGGTCAAGCCTCTTGGTGGTTCCCTTCCTTGCTCCTCTGCCAGAGGCTCCTTCACGAGTCTCAGTGAGCTGTTTCCACAGCCTGTCACCCCTCTGCTCTAGGTCCACGCCCCAGGTCTGTGCTCAAGGTCCACACTCAAAGTCTGCATTATTTAGCCTCTTAGGGTCTTAAGTCTTGCTGCTCTCAGGAGCAAGCCCCTGGTGAACCCAGTTAGCTGCCAAGAACTTAGTGAATGTCCCAAGCTTGCTCTAACTCTTGTGCACTGGCTCTGGCACTGTAAGTGAAGTGGGGGGGGGGAGTGTTGATCAGTTCACATTTTAGTGAGAGTTATTTCACCCCCTTATAGCAAGGAAATCCCCAAAATCTATGTGCCTTCAATGCTGTGCCCTATTGTGGGGTCCCTTTGTTCATCTGGATTTTGTTTTGTGTCCTTTTGAGGTATCATCTATGGGTCAGTTAGGAGAGTTAAGCACCTTGCTTCTACTCTGCACCCATATTAACCTGGAAGTCTAATATTATTTTTTAAATTAATTTTAAATTTGTCTCTACATGAACCCTTATTGATTATAATTTTCATAGTATCATCATCTGAAAAGTTGCATTTATTATTTCCACTTTTCTGCATTTGGTTATGAAGTTTTAATGCCCTAATTTGTGGTCAGTTTTTGTATATGTACAATATGCTACTGAAAAGAAGGTATCTTTATCTCTATTCAGTTTTCTCTAAATACATATCAAATCTAGCTATTCTAAAATTCCATTCACATAGTTTACTTCTTTCTTATTTATTTTTTTGGTTAGATTTATCTAGTTCTAATAGAGGAAGTTTGAAGTTGAAGGTAGTGTAGTTTTACTGTTTATTTTTTCCTTAAGCTCATTTAGTTTATTCTTTAAAAATCTGGATTCTATATTATCTGGTGCATATATGTTAATTAATGATATTTCTTCATTGTCTGTTCTATCTTTTATCAAAATGTGATTACCTTCCTTATCTCTTTTAATCAGATCTATTTTTTTATATTTTTATTTTAAACCCTTAACTTTTGTGTATTGACTTATAGGTGGAAGAGTGGTAAGGGTAGGCAATGGGGGTCAAGTGACTTGCCCAGGGTCACACAGATGGGAAGTGTCTGAGGCTGGATTTGAACCTAGGACCTCCTGTCTCTAGGCCTGGCTCTCAATCCACTGAGCTACCCAGCTGCCCCCTAATCAGATCTATTTTTGCTTGAGCTTTGCCTGAGATCATGATTGCTATTCCTGCTTTTTTGTCTCAGTTGAAGCTCAATAGGTTCTGCTCCACCCTCTTACCTATGCTCTATGTGTGTTTACCTGTCTTAAATGTGTCTCTTATAAAACTATATGATGGGATTCTGGTTTTTAATCCACTCTTCTATCCACTTCCATTTTATAGGTGAATTCATCCCATTTACATTCACAGTTTTGATTACTATCTGTGTATTCCCTTCCATCTTGATTCTCTCTTTTAATACTATCTCCTATCCTTTTTCCTTTCATGCTTTCCCTCCATGCTGGTGTTTTGCTTTTAATCACTTTGCCCTTTCTCTCTCTCTTATATTACTCCCCTCCTCACTATCCCCTTTCTTACTTCCCTTCAGCTTCTCTATTCAGTAAGAAAGGATTCTATATTGCAATGAATCTGACTGTTCTCCCCTCTCTGAGCCAATTCTAATGAGAGTAAGGTTTTATCCATCACTACCCTCTTCCTTCCTTCCATCCATAGTCTTCACTACCCCCTAGCCCCCCACCTTTTTATGTGATATAATTTACCCCATTTTACTTCTTCTCATTTCTTCTGTTTTATTTTACAGAAAAAAATTTTTTTTTCCTCCAACATGATACAGATGTGAAAGGACCAAATTTTGAGTTAAAAGACATGGAGATTCAAGTTCCAGATTTGCTACTGTGAAAGGGAATTTTGGAAAGAAGAAACAGGTTTGCAGCAAAGGGGAATGGAATTCTGATGGAACTACGGACACTGGAGTAAACCTGGTTAGAATGTAGCAGGAGAAAGTATGTGGCAATTCTAATGGTCAACTGGGGAGTTGTTTGAAAGCTGTGGAACTGAAGCCAGCTTGGAGACCCAGCTCTGACTCACAGCAGATCTCTATCCTTTCTCAACCCATTCCTGCTCCCATTCTTATCATCATCTGAATCTGCTGCCTAATTTATCTCTACTACCTGTATATGAAGATCTTACTAAAGAAGATAATAAACTTCTCAAGGTTGCCTTGGAGGGGTTTTCCTCTCTGGGATGAACCCAATCACTTCAACTTCAGTTACTTGAGCTACACATCTATTATTCTAAAGACTCAGAAACCTGTTTCTTCTTTCCAAAATTTCCTTTCACACTACACACTACTTATGTGACTCTTTGAACTTCTGTCTCCTCATCTGAAAAATGAGGTTAAAAATTTATGTTATGAGGATAGCTAGATGACTCATTGAATAGAACTCCAAACCTGCACAGGGAAGGTCCCAGTTTCAAATCTGGCCGTAGACATTTCGTTTCTGTGTGATCCTGAGCCAGTCACTTAATTCTGAGTGCCTGGCCCTTACATTCTTTTGCCTTAGAACCAATATTTCATATTAATTCTAACAGAGAAGGAGAAGGAGAAGGAGGAGAAGGAGAAGGAGGAGAAGGAGAAGGAGGAGAAGGAGAAGGAGAAGGAGAAGGAGAAGGAGAAGGAGAAGGAGAAGGAGAAGGAGAAGATGTGTAATATCTAGAGCATAGGATTTCTGTGAGGATCAAATATGTTTACAGTGATAACAAATATCAAGAATTTGAAAAACCCTAAACAAAAATCTTAAACATGATATACTGTTTGTAATTAGTGTTTTTCAGGTGTCAAGTATCTATGGAGTCTCCTGGAGGATTAGCATTTGAGGTATGAGGGTTTGCCAAGTGCTTTTTAGGACTACTCATCCACCTTTCATGTTCACTTGTCACCTAACTCCTACCTGTGGCTCCAAGAAGTCATGACATGTATGATAGCCATGCACCACACACACAGTAGCCTCAAATCTGTCAGTGAGTTGAAGGGAATATCTCCCTCAGGAATGGGGTAGATACATTCCCTAGGACAAATGTGTAAATGAGAATAATTTGTTCCATTTGTCATGATGGAGGTTAAAGCAGGGGCTGTGGGGTGTTTAGAGCTTGATGGAACATCAAAGAAGCCAACATCATCCACTGTATCCTAAGCTATCGCCAGTGGTCTTGACTTTTGTCTTGATACTGGACTTGGATAACTAGAAAAGAGAGTGAGGTGGATGATTTTGTACAACTTTTCCTCACTTAAATCCAATTCACATGCAAGTCAAGACATCACCAGTGTCACTGATCCTCTTTGAAAACAAAGGACAAACAATAGTTTCTCTTTACATAGCATTTTAAGGTTTGTAAAATGCTTACCTTGCATTATCTTACTTTATCTTCACAACAACCCAGGAAAGTAATTGCTATATGAATTATTATCCTTTTTTACAGGTGAGGAAACTGAGACTAAGAGAAGTTAAATGTAAAGAAGATATCATGAAAAGAGCACTGACACTTTAGTAAGAAAACCTGGGTTCAAATGCTGCTTCTGATTCTATCTGTGAGACCTTGGGCTCTGGGCCTTAGTTTCCTCTTCTGTATGATCAATAAAAAGGCACGGGGTCATGAAATGGACTGCAAATCCAAAATTCTTTATTGGTAGGCTACTACTATATCTGTGGTTACTTCCCACTCTCAAACCAAAACTTGCTGATGACTACAGAACTAGTGAGCAAGATTTAAATCCAGTTCCCTGCTGACCTCAAATCTTACACTCTTTCCACTATAGTATACAGACCAATACAGCAACTGACCCAAAATCAGTGCTTAATAAATTGAGGTGAATGAAATGTAGGTCTTATGCCTAAAATAATATTTCATAGAAAAATAGTCAGATCCATACTCTGAAAAATAAGTATATAAAACAGTTATTATCAAATGATTTTTAAGAAGTAATATTAGAGCATTAAAAAAAGAAAAGATTGATGACCTTAGAATCAGAAAAACCTGGGTTCAAATCTGATCTCAGATAAATGCAAGGGCAATTCACTGAAGTTCTCTGAGTTCCCATTTCCTTATCTGTAAAAATGAGATTAATTATATCACCTTCCTCATTAGGCTATTGTAAAGATCAACTAATATATTTGTAAAACATTTTGCAGAGCTTGAAGTATCATATAAAAGTGAATTGTTATTATTCCCATTCAAATAAAAATGTTTTATTCTCATCTCCATTGCTTCTATTGTCCATATATTAAAAGCATGCTAAATTTCATTCTTTTTTTTATAAACTCTATTTGGGGGAAATGTGCAGCTCGTCTTCTAACCAATAGGTTAAATGTCAATCCTTAGCATTGTTACTATGGTTATTATTGATTCTTTTAAAGATGAGACTATACTGAACTAGATATAATAAAGCCAGAGAAAGGGTCCCTGCATGGGATATTTTCATCCAAAGTCTGTGCCATTCAAGTAGGTTGGTGACATGGGGTAGAAATACTGAAAAGAAGAAAAAGAGAGTGCTCATGGAGATGCACCAGAGAGAAGTATATTTTGCTGTGGGTCTAAGTGGTGGCAATAGAAAGTTACTATCACAGAACACCATGAAACCTTCTGTTTAGTGGGCATCCTTACACTCATTTAATCATATTTTCCCAGTGTCTGCTAAAAACAAACAAACAAACAAAAAAACACCTCTTTGCTCAGAACCAAAGGGCAAAGAAACAAAACTCTCTTGACCATGGAGCAAATAAAAATAGCTGGCATTTTGGGTAATATTTTAAAGTTTTCAAAGCATTTTATATATAAGTACTTTACATACACTATCTCACAACCCTGTGAAATAGATTCTATTAGTATCTTTATTTTAGAAATGAAGGAACTAAGATTGAAAGAGATTAAATGAGTCATCTAGCTAATAAAAGTCAGAGGCAAAATTCGAAATCCAGTTTGGTTTATTTCAATTCTAGGACTATCTACCATGCCACCTAGAAAACAGTACATATTAAGGCTATTGAACATAAAAATGATTATAGCCCTAAGGTAGAAATCATGGATGGTAGAAGAAAAATCACATGGTTTGGTGTTATAATCAATCAATTAGTGAATCACAAGAATTTAATAAATATTTACTATGTTCTAAATGCTATGTGTTAAACATTAGGGATAAAAAATAAAAGTAAACAGTCCCTTCCCTCAAAGAACTCATGTTCTAATGAGAAAGCTGACATGTAGATAAATAGGCATAGACACATATCTATTAGAGAGAAGGTAACTTTAGAAGGGAAGGCACTGAAAGCTAAAGAGATAAGGAATGGTTTCCTATAGAAAATAGCATTTGAGCTAAATATTAAAGAAAGCCAGTGATTTTAAAGGAGTGATGACTAGGACAAAGAACATTCCAGGAATGGTTAGCCAATTTTCAAAGGCATAGAGTTGTAAGATGGAGCATAGTATGTCAGGAACAAGAAAGCCAACTCAGCAAAACCATAAATTTTGTATAGGGAAACATATAAGAAGACTATAAAGATAGGGAGAGAGAGAGACAGACAGACAGACAGACAGAGACAGACAGAGAGACAGAGACAGAAAGAGAGAGGTGGGGGAGGGAGAGGGAAGGAGGAAGGGGAAGAGAGAGTCAGAGAGACAGAGACAGAGACAGAGACAGAAAGTTTGTATTTTATCCCAGAGGAAGCTACTGGAATTAATTGGATTTATATTGAGAGGAAGGCAAGGAAACAGTAAGGGAAATAGTCCTGTGTTCAAATCCTGACTCTGCCACTTACTAGATATTTAACTTTGAATAAGTCATTAATACATTAAACCTCAGTTTCATTTTATACATAAAATGGTGATAAAAAAATACTACCTCCTCTCAGGATTGTCGTGAGGAACAAAAGATAAAATGTAAGAAACCTCTAAAGCTTTATTTATGTGTAAGCTATTATTATCCTTTGTCAGAAGTGACCAATTGCTACCTGAGGTAATTTTTTCAGGGGTGTTTTTGGCAGGTTTATCATAGAAACAATATGTCGTTACATAGGGGAAAAGGAGTAATAAGAGACTTTGTCTCTACAAGCTATAGTCTAATCATTTAACCCTTTATTCCTAATTTAAAAGTACACTTTAAGACCACATATATAATTTATGATACACTGTATCATTACATTTGTACAGTATATCTAAATGATCTTACACTCAGTCCTTGGATAGTGATTACTTGATGAGTTAAAACAATAATAATAACATATATTTGCATGACTCTTTAAGGTCAGCTATTACTATTGATTCAGCTATTACTATTGTTCCCTCTGGAAGAATAAATGTGGGAACTTAAGTCATTAATGAGGTAGCTGATGTTAGGCTTGCAGATGGTTAATCCTTTAGCTGAGCATCAAGCAGCTGTTTAAGAAGTCTATATTCTATTCTGTTAACTTTTTGTTTGTTGAAATAGATGTGCCTAATCTATAATGTGAATATGTTTTCCTCTGAGGTCACACAAAGCTATAATAGAGATAAGAATTTTAATGAGTGTGACACAGGAACCAAATGAGACCATTTGCTTATGGCTCAGTCTTTGTCTTCCTGCTCACCAGAAGACAGTGTGCCACTGCATTAATTATCCAGCAAGGGAGTTTAGTTAACTGAAGGAGCTATCTGAACTATTCACCAAGTGGTAGTCAACTTAAACAACTAGCCTAGGGCTTGAGAGTTAGCTCCCTAGTACATTCACAAAGGATAGCTCTTTCCTAAAGGACTACCATATTCCCAGTGGTCATTAAAGAATGCATAGGCTGCAAATGCAGTCTTTTCAGGAAAGAGACTTGTTCATGATCAAAAAATTATTAAGCGTTAGAGGCAACAACTGAATTCAGGATTTCCTTGCTCCAAGTTCAACATTCTATGCCATTGGCATACAATTAAGATACTCATCATTATCTCTGAGTATCTTATTCCAACTCACATTTCTTTTACCATGTTAACTTCTAGAATCATACAATTAATTTTCCCCATTTTGGTAATCCTTACCTCTTTCCACAGTTAAAAACATTCTTATACCCATTTGTTAAAGTCCTACTCGTGCTTGAAGGTACAACTCAAGAACCTCCTATATGAAGCTTTCTATGAATTCTCTCCATTTGCCCACCAGCCCCAGTCTTTTACTTCCTTCTTCTAACCTCCTGAGGCAATTTGTATCTCTCTTATGACATTTCCCCTCATACAGTTGTTATTTGTGTACCACCATTTTTTATGTCAAATTGCAAACTCCCAAGTAGCAAGGACTTAGCTTTTTGTCTTCAATTTCTAGTGATGTGCCTTTAATGTAATTAACACTCAAACTATTAACTGAATTGAATTGATTTGAATAAAGAATGACATGTTGGAGGTAGTTGGGTGGCTCAGTGGATTGAGAGTAAGGCCTAGAGAAGGGAGGTCCTAGGTTCAAATCTGGCCTCAGATATTTCCTAGATGTGTGACCCTGGGCAAGTCACTTAACCCCCATTGCCTAGCCCTCACCACTCTTCTGCCTTAGAACCAATACACAGTATTGATTCCAAGATGGAAGGTAAAGGTTTTAAAAAAAAGAATGGCATGTTAACACAATTGTTTTATTACATCAGTTTAGCTTGGAGGAGAGAAAACAGGGAGTGCATGATCTCTTCACAAATAAATCAGTTTTTCAAAAAAGCAGAACAAGGAGCAATGGATAGAAGTTATAGAGGAACGAAATTAAGCTTAATAAAAGTCATTCAGTAAATAAACATTTATTAAGTGCTTATTAAGTTCCAGTCATTGTATTGTTGTTGTTCTTTGTCCTGCATTTTCTTTTTTTTTAAACCCTTACCTTCCATCTTGGAGTCAATACTATGTATTGGTTCCAAGGCAGAAGAGTGGTAAGGGTAGGCAATGGGGGTCAAGTGACTTGCCCAAGGTCACAAAGCTGGGAAGTGTCTGAGACCATATTTGAACCTAAGACCTCCTGTCTCTAGGCCTGGCTCTCAATCCACTGAGCCACCCAGCTGCCCCCTGTCCTGCATTTTCAAAGAAACCACTGACATCACAGAATGATATCTTTTGACTTACTCATGGATTTAAGTGAGACAGAGTTACACAGTCATCAGCCTTGCTCTCTTTTCCAGAATCATCAAAGTCCCGGGGAAAAACAAAAGTCAGGATGATGGACGAATGGCCTAGGAAGCAGTGGATGACCTTTGTGTCTTTGATGTCTGACCAAGCTACAGGCACTTCTTAGCACTTCCTTCAGTCACCTTTATGACCATCTGTTGGAACAAAGTGTTCTTATCTGCTCATTCCACTGTGGGAAGTCTTCTCAGGATTGGGGTAGACACCCTCTAATGTTACAATGGGTTTGTGTCCTATCAGTTACTCTCGACTTATTTTAAATCATTGGCTGAGATGGTTCTACTGGGGTATGGCTGCTGTACATGTTACAGTTTCTTGGAACCATAATTGAGAGATGGGTGAAAGGTGTCCACCAAAGTCATTGTGCTAAACCAGCCTGAGGGCCAGATGCGGCCCCCTGAAATGTTCTATCCAGCCACTGGACATTATTCCTAATCTGACGACTACAATGAATAGGATACAATACAATGAAACTTCCAAAGAGTTGCCTTAGAAACAGACTGACAGATGAACATTTCCTTTCCTTTGGCCCCCTCTTTAAAAAGTTTGCCCATCACTGGGCTAAACAATAAGAAAGCATATCCTATCAATTAAGTTGGTCCAAAAGTGGAATTGACTCCCAGGGGAGATAAAAAGTCACTTTCCCCTTTAGATGCTCAGCAACCTGACTAGATGATTACTTATCAGGTATTTTGCATTATCATTCAGGCACAGTCTTTACTTGATAGTTTCCAAGGTACCTTCCAACTGTGAGAAGCAATGATATTTTAATGATTTAGTTTCAGCCTCCAGAGATCATAAGTCACAGTGTGCTTGGTTTTACTTTTTCATAAACAACATTGCATTTTTAAACTTTAAAATTAGATTTAAAAAGATAAGGGTTCAAAGGTAGTATACTAGAGGAAAATATGGTACTAGAGAAGAAGCAGTTGCATGGCAACATCTACCACTGGAATAAAGCATTAATACCAAAACATGTCCAGAAGCTTAAAAAATAAGGATTACATAAATTAACAAAGTGATGGATAAGAAACAGAATGAGATAAAAGACAGGTAGATAATTTATTAAGAATTTACCATCTGTTAAGTACAGTACTAAGCACTTTGAATACAAAAATAAGAAAACAAAATAGTCCTTACTTTCAAGAAGTTTATATTCTAATGGAAGACAACACATATTGTCCAGTTTGTTCCATCTTGTCCAACTCTTCTTGACTCCATTTGAGGTTTCCATGGCAAAGGTACTAAATCGGTTTACCTTACCATCTCCTTCTCCAGCTCATTTTACAAATGAGGAAACTGAGGCAAACAGAGTTAAGTGACTTCACCAGGGTCACATATCTAGTGTCTGAGGCCAGATTTGAAATCAAGTTTTCTTCATCTTCTGCTTTCTTATTCCACCCCACACACACAGACTCCCAACTAGTCACCCAACATGCATCCTATAAGAATTTGAATTAAACCTCTCTTTATCCTAATTGAACCATGGTTAGTTAGGGCACATGAAAACATGATTATGGTAAATTACTATTCCTCTTCTCATGTAGAATGAGTGCTCTGTCCCAGGTGATCACTAAGATCCTTTATAACTGTAAATTCTATGATCTTTAGTTAAATAACTTTTAGACTCTCATCCCCTAGTCTGTGACTGAAGTTGGAAGAGTAACTTGTGTGTGCATCCATGCATACAGATATGTCTGCACATATGAATGTATGTGTGTATGTATGTTCCTAGCATGGCTTAGTTCAAATTCTGCCTAGGTTCTCCTTGTGAACCTGAACTGAAACTGTTGAGACCTGTAAGGATGGGATTTTGTTAAAGTGGAATGCCTGAAAACTAGATAATGAGATAATGACAACCCAAAGGGCACTTTCCAAGCAGATGCCAAAATAGGAAAATCAAATCAATGCCTTATTTTAAGGGAAGAGTAGTCTTTAAAGAGACTATTGTAGCTACTTATGGAATGCTTATAAGCCCAGATCTGTTAAGAAGAGAGAAAAAAAATGAAAAGGTAATATATAATCAAAGAATAAACACAAAACAAAAAGTAGCAAAAAACATTAAGAACAATATCAAGAAAGCTTTTAAAGTTCCAGACTCCCTGAGACTTATTTAAAACACTTTAGAATAATTTTTAAATTTTTATTAGTTTTGATGGGGATTGACTTTTTATTTATTTGGTTGGGTTGGTTGGTTTGTTTTGACCAAGATACATTTAGGACATGAAGAAGAAAATGAAAACTATAGCCTCCTTTCATGGGATAGGTGATATAATGTTAACAGGGGCAGAGGGACCATTCTCTATATTGTTCCATTTGAATTCTCTCTTTGCTAAAATTGATGCTCTTTATAGTGAAAATGATAAGATGAACAGGGTTCAGAGAGAATCAAAACCCTGGACAGATGAAAAAGATGATTCAATTGTTTTAAACGAGTTCCATTCTCTCAGTCCACTGAATCAATCAACAATATTTACTAAATATTTACCATATCCCATGGTCCCAGTTATGTGATAGTGACAAAAAGACAAAAATGAAAGTAGTCCCTGCCCTCAAGGAGTTTGAATTCTACTGAAGGAATAAAACATGTTGGCATTGAGGTAAATACAGGATAGAGTCAAACTAAAAACAGCTATTTTAGTGGTCGAGTGACCCTAATAAATGGGGGAGTCAGGTATAGCCTTTTAAAGGAGGTAGTACTTGAATTGAGCCTCTCTTATGTCACTTTCCTACTCATAAATTGAAATGACTTCCTTTTGCTTCTAAAGTCACATATAAATTCTTCCTTCTCCACTTATCCTCTTAAGCCCTTCACAACCTGACCTCAGCATTTCTTTATAGGTTCAATGGGCATCACTAAACCTCTCAAACTCTGTAATCCAGTCAAATTGGCCTTTTCTCTGTTCCTCCCACACCATAAACCATCTCCCATCCTTCATGCCAGCAATATAAAATCTTTATATCTCTGCCTCAAAGAGTCTTTGACTTCCATCCAGATTTAGCTCAAGTTTCACTATCTACCTGAAGACTTTCCTGATCCCCTAAATGCTGTTGCTCTCCTTCCATGATAGCCTAGTATTTATATTTTTTCATTTTTTATTTATTCTATATATACTGATATTTGTTATTGTCTCCTCCATTGGAATGTGAAGTCCTTGGGAATATTTCCAAGAAATTTGTTTCCTTCTATTTTTACCTCCAGTGCCTAGAATGGTATCAGGCACACAGTAGGCTCTTAATAACACATTTTGATTACTGATAACAGAACTGTTATTAGATGGTATTAAAAGAATCATGTAAAAGGGGAAATTATCAAGACTAGAAATGGGCAAATGGCATTCTTTTTTAATGTTTAATTGATTAATTAATTTGTTACACTAAAATACCCAAGAATCTCCCTCCTTTCCCTCTCCCCATTAAAGAAGGCATTATTTGACAAAAAGATATGTGTATAAATAGAACTATGCGTTGCTTATTTCTATTCATTTCTTTCCCTGCAGGTAGACATATGCAAGTCAGTCTTTAAACAATATTTCTGTTGCTGTGTATAATATTCTCTTGGTTCTGCTCAGTTCACTCTTTATAACTTCATTATAGAGCTTTCCATTTTTTTTCTTTTTCTAACTCAAATTTATTTACCTAGGTGTTTGTTTACTTGTGTTTTTGTTACATTTCTTATGAAGCAATAGTACTCCATCACAATCACATGCCACAAATTGTTCAGTCATTCCCCAACTGATGGCATCCCTTCAATTTGCCACCACAAAGAGAGCTGCTATAAATATTTTAAAACATATAAGTTATTTTCCATTTTCCCTAATCACCTTAGGAAATAAACCTAATAGTAGCACTAATATAACTAACTGCTGCCCCTATTGTAAACAGAGTAAAACCCCCTTGGGTAAAGAAGTCCCTTCCCTATTCAATGTGGGAAGGTCCCCAACATAATCCTGTTAAGCTCTTACTTCACAACCCATGTACCCCTATTCTCCCTAAGCTTTTTAAGAATAGGGTTTGTTTCATTCTTTTTATCTGTATCTCCAACACCTGGCATAGGGCCTGGTATACACTAAACACTTAATAAATGCTTGCTAACTGGTGGATTGATCTCATGCATCAGTTATTTCAGCTACTTTAGCTACTTTTTTTTTTACCTTGATTAAGTATTTATCATTAGGATTAGAGATTTTTCAATGGAAAGGAATCCAAGCTTTTAGGTTCTCTCTGCCCTTAAATTTGGTACATAACCTTCCAAACTACAAGCGCACAATCACCTTATTTGCACCAAACAACAAGAGAAGCCATGAAAAACCCCTGGTTATGCTCATTTTCCATTCAGGGTTGGAGAGAATAATTACTTCCTTATTAAAATAAAATTAAACATTTTCTAAGCCTTTATTCTTATTTTTTTCCTCTTTAGTTTCCAGTCCTCTCCCTCTTTCTATTTCTTTTTTTTTTAAAGACCACCAAATTGATTCAAAGAGAATAATTGCCAAGGAGTGAAAACATCGCCTGTATCCTGGAAACAGGCTGTGCCGTTGGTTGTCTCTTAATTTTCACCCTATTAAGGTAATTTCCTGTCAATGTGGCTTTTCCTGCACTAGCTGATGCATGCTGGCATCCTGGTACTCTGAAAGGGTCTTTTTTAAATGCAGAGAAAGAAAGCAAAATTTTAAAAATCTTCTTTGGAAATACTGAGATATCACCACACTTAAGATATGTAAAAAAGTGAAAGATTATAGGGTCACAGATTTAGAATTGTAGAGGCCATTTGAGTCCAACCACATCATTTGACATAAGAAGAAACTAAGGCTCAGAAAGATTAAAAAGACTTTCCCAATTTTACAACTTTTATTTCTGATGTGGGGTTTGAACCCAGGTCTCCCAAACTGTAAGATCAATATCCTATTGGATATGAATCAAAGTCATTCAAGAGGTAGATTAGTAACACCAGGGAATATGGTTGTGATATTCCACAACTCATCTTTGATCCTACCCACCTCTGGCATGGGTGAGATCATAAGATCATAGAATGGCTCTTAGGGTTCATCTAGCCTCTTTCATTTTACAAATGTTAAGACCAAGGCCCAGGTTAAGTAACTACCCAAGATCACACAGGTTACTTATCATCTAATGATAGAGGCAGGATTTAGCCCTAGCTAGTTCTTCTGAGTTCAAAGGCAGTGCTCTCTTTGATATACTAATATTGCCTACTTTATGTTATGGGACAGTCAAGAAAATTTCAATCTTGACATTGACCTCTGTTAAAAGAATGGAGAGATAGCTGCAGGGTGGTTCAGTGGATTGAGAGCCAGGCCCAGAGATGGGAGGACATGAGTTCAAATTTGGCCTCAGATACTTCCCAGCTGTGTGACCCTGGGCAAGTCACTTAACCCCCATTGCCTACCCTTACCACTCTTCTGCCTTAGAACCAATAACCCAGGATTGATTCTAAGATGGAAGGTAAGGGTTTAAAACAAAAAAAGAATGGATACCCACTTGTTACCTGTTTGATCTCAGGTAAACCACTAACCTCTATGGGTCTCAGTTTCCTCATCTGTAAAATGAGAGAGAGATTTTAACTACAGATTCCCTAAGGTACCTTCCAACTGTAATGGGACCAACTGCTGGACCAGGTATGGTCCTATGACATTGTCATCCAAAGACAATATTCTATGTCTTCAAGGCTGATCTCAGGTATTGATATTAGTTAAAGGTCCAAAATCCCTGTTTATTAGCCATAAACCCTAGGAAGTATGAGTGGTACTAGTCAAAACATAATTATGTCACCTAAGAAGACAGTTAGGTAGGTGATAGAAAGAAGTGCTTAAGGGAAAGCAATGATGAAGTCCCCTTTTTCACTTGAATTCTAAACTCAAGCCCAAACTACAAATGTAAGAAGAAGGGTCAATCTGAGCCCAGAGAATCCCCTGTTAGAGGTTTCTATCTCAACCTAGTGGATAAACACCCCAGTGACATAAGTAGCCTGGCATTGGGTCTACAAGTCCGGTGTATATAAGCCTCAGCACTGGGGATTGGTCTTGGAGCCTGACCTAGAGGAAGTTGAGAGCTTGATGCTGATTACTCACCACTTTTCATGACCACCAGACCCAGTCTAGGCTTCTTAGAGTGGTACAGCTATAGCCCAAAGCCCTTCTGTGAATTCAGGCAATCAGACCCTTTGTGTTCCTCCCCATCATCCACTCCAGATCCCTCTACTTCACCACATTGTTCCAGGGAAACAGATGGTATCAAACAACAAAACTATCATACGATATACATGGGTTGGAGGAAGAGTTGGGGGCAGGAATGTCAATTTCCTGAGGCAGATTGTGACTTTTGTTAACACTAAATATACTTGGAAATATATAACCTGCCTAGTTTTGATAAGAGTAATAACTAATAATGAAATTGGCCTCCTAGATATGTCACTGAAGAGATTTCACTATCTCTTGGATTGGGGCATTTTCTCTGACTGTCCTCCATACCTGGAATGCTCTCTTTCTCTTCTGCTCTATATACCAACTTCCCTAGCTTCAGTAAAGTTTTGACTAAAATTCCATCTTTTACTGGAAACTTCCCTAATCCCTCTGAATTCTAATGCCTTCCTTCTTTTTATTATTTCCTCTATCCTGTATTATTTGCTTGTTTTGTACATGTTTATTTACATCTTGTTTTTCTCATTATATCACAAGCTCCTTAAGGGAAGCAACTGTCTTTTGCTTCTTTTTGTATTCCCAACAGTTATTACAGGATCTGACACAGAGTAGTAACTTAATAAATGTCGATTTATTGATCAATAAAGAAAACTAAGATCATGATAAGCAGTAAAGGAAGCCCTGAACTAATAGACAAGAAGAGCCAGGTTTAAATCCTGCCTCTCATACTTATTAGCTGTGTGACTCTGGGAATGTTATTTAAGCTCTCAGTTCTTTAGACATCTTTCTAAAACTTATTTATTAAGTCATAAACCTTTGTGATCTGCATAGTGAAGGGAGTTCCCCCATGATGACAAGATCACATACTTTTTTTTCCATATTCCCATCATTATAATTGCAGCTTCTATAATGCCTTAAAGTTTGCAAAGAGCTTTACATTCCTTATTTCACTTGATCTCATGAGATAAGTTCTCTGAGTATGGTTATCGTATTTTATAGAGGGAGCTGGAAGGGAGAGAGCTAATCCACCTAGGGATTAATAGCATGAATTTACAGCAAGACTTTGGGCTTTAGCTGTTTAGACCCTGAGGTCAATGATATTGAAATACTTGCCTAGATAATAAGTTTTCTTTCAAACAGAGAATATTTCATTTTTGTTTTTATATTCTCCGTTCCTAACACAGTGCTTGGCACATCATACATGATTAATAAAGGCGTGTTGATCTTTGAATGAATTATATTATATGTCACTAGGTGAATGATGATACCTATTAATTTATTGTTTAGATCCAGTGAGTCTGCTCTCCTAGGCATAGATAAGTGAGGTGTGAGGACAATAGTATATGCTAATAAGTTGAAAAACATACAGAAGACATCACCTGGGTTAATGAAGTGCCAAAAGATTATCATGCCATATGAGGACTGATTGAAGAACCTAGGGAAATTAGTTATTTTGTAGAAGTAGGACTATGCTTGTTTTTCTTGGGTCAACTAGGCACAATTAAGAAGTTGTAAAGATGTTTAAGGCTTGAAATGATTTGTATGTGGGGGTGGGGGTGGGGGTGGATAACTTCCTAACAATTAAAGATATCAAAAGTGAAAAGACTTGTCTCAGGGAGCAATGGGTTACCTTGACTGGAGGTACTCATGAAAAGGCTTGGTAACCTCATGTATTACCCATGTAGTATAGAGAGATCTTGTTTGGGTATTAGATAGCCTCTGAATTTTCTATAGTTCTTTCTATAGTGTTTTGTATTGTTATTTTGAAAACTGGAAGATTGTGCCCTCTCAAGTATTGTGTGTGCTGAGACCTCTTCTCCAAAATTATTCAAAGATCACCACACACTTATGCTTTTTAGTAATGAGAGAAATGTTCTACTGAAAACATTTTACCATGTTATTTAATTAAATACTAATTCTTTTAAATAATTGTGTCTCTTGCTGACTAGAGAAAAAGTAAATACAGTGGGGGTTCTTAAGGAATTGTTTCCAGTAGATATAGACCCAAAAAAGTGCCTTGCACCTGAACTAACTATTCCCTTGAGCCTGAGACAACTATTCTGGGGACCCCCACAAGGAAGAAACTTCAAAACTTGGCATATTATTATTTAAAATCAGAGTTTCAGTATCAATGGCAAGGAGTTTGAGTTCTGGAGATTTTTATTTAATCCAACAAAGTGATTATTTTTGGTACTGGCAACAGGTGAAGCCTGAGTTACAACTTGACCACTCTGGTACCTATTACCAACAGCACCAAACCTGATATTTGCACCTTATTTTGAATGTAATTATAACTTTATATTTTATGGGAATTTTCAGGATGTCTCCTCTAAGAACACTAAAGATCTAGCTGAAATTCCAGCTGTGTCAGAGGTATGGACTACAAATAATGAGTAGGAGCAAGCTGAAGATCCACAGATTCACTTGGATGTTGAGAATCTGAACAAGGAGTTTATGGTGGGAAGTGAAGAGCTCCGTGAATCCCTAATGAATTGTCATTGGCAGCCTCCGGACACTTGCTTCTAGAATCCCAAATAATATCCAGGAGTAATTTTTCAAATAGAGAACAGATCCCATCAAGGGGCTATACAGTTTTTATAATGGTATATTTATATGTTATATTTTAATATTGGTAGTTTGGGGTGTGGATCAGAAGTCACATTTTGTTTTATTCCTCAGACATTTGTTTGAACATAATTTCTGGACAACTGGAGAATAGTAAGATAATAATTACCTCCATGAAAATAAAGATACTTAACAAGTAAAAAAAATTACATTTTTAAAAGAGTATTTTTCTGTGCATAGCATTCATTATCAATTTCAACTCATTTGGGGTTTGCTTTACTAACATTATACTTATAGGACTTTTCCACTTTACAGTAAGTATTCTTTCTCAATTGCCTTCTCTTGTTCCTGATTTCTGTACCTCATTTTAAAGCTTAGTTCAGTCAATTAGTTCCCTGGCTATCCACATCACTCTTTTGACTCTGCTTCTCTACTAGTATTGGTAGGCCTACCCTTCTCTTTACTTTGTACCCTTCCCCACAAGACTAACTCAACTATAGAGAGCAACTGGATTCTCCAAAGAGTAAATCTGAGAAACTGGGATAGCACTATCATCCTATGAAATAAGAATAGCACACCATTTAGCCAAGTATGCCTTTTCCAAGAAAATCGAATCCTATTATATAAAAAATTCATTTCAACAAACTTTTTTAAAGCATCTATGGTACTGTGGTAGGCACTGGGGATACAAAGATGAAAGAGGATACAGTTCATGCCCTCAAGGCAGGAACTGCTTTGTGTAAGGGATGAGACTTGAACACAAATAACCATAATGCATGTGAGAAAATGATTAAGTGCACAGAAGTGGCAATTCAAATATCACTATAAATCATTAGCAATCTCTGAGTGCCACCGTTTTTTTTTCTTTTCACAAATGAAAGTCAATATATTAGAAAGCAAAAATTAAAAAAACACAAAGTACTGGAAACAAGTTTAATACCTTCGCTAAAATTAATTTTTATCAGTCAGTGCTTAACCTAGCTCTGGCTTTCCTTTCCCCTCAAAAACTTTTACTTTTTTCTCAACTATTGAGCTTCCAGGAATTGAGAATCCCTGGAGCCCTCAGCCTGTCCTTTCCTGCCACCCTCTTCCAGCACCCCAATCTCCCAGTGGGTGTTAAGAGCCCTTCTGATGCTTTCTCCTGTTGCCTGTGTTAATTGAGTCACTGGCATCAGTGCCCAGTCCTCAGCTCCCACTAATTAGCCAATCTCCCTCAGGAAAGAGAGCTGGCTTAATTTTCATAGGGGAAGCTTCAAACCACAATTTCCCTTTACATTCTGTTTGTCTATGCTCTTCCCATTCAGAAACAAAAAAAGGGGAGGGGGGACAAAGATCCTTGTTTTTGTCTTTTCCAACATTAAGTCTACATGCAAATCTATGATGGTTTTTTTCCAATCAAGTAAGAGTTACCTTAGCAACCAAGTTCCAAGTTCATTCATTTAATTTCTCCCTCCTTCCTCAATTTTTAATCAGTATTGGGTCAGTTCTTTGCTAAGACCTGCTGTTTCACAGCTGCCTCGGGTCAAACAACTTCTTAAAGGGGCCAGCCTGAACATCTTAAGCATATTTGAACATAGCAGAGTGGTTTTTAAGCAGCTGGATATGGGTATGGCAAAATTTAAAACCTTAGGCATGGCTTTCTTATCTCAGCAAAGAATTACACAAAACAGCATGGTAGGTACAGTGGAAAGGATTCTATATTTAGCATCATAGGCTCTAGATTCAAATGCTGGCTCCTCTGTCACTTAATTATTCTTAGGAAATAGTCCTTAGGAAAGTCACTTAATTATTCCTCCTCCAGTTCCTTACCTGTCAAATGATAAGACTGGACTAACTGGCCTCTCTGGGCAATTCAGTGGTGCAATGGATTGAGTGCTAGGCCTGGAGTTAAAAGGATTCTTCTTCCTGAATTCTAATCCGGTCTCATATACTAGCTGTGTGACCCTGGGCAAGTCATTTAACCCTATTCGCCTCAATTTCCCCATCTGTGAAATGAGCAAGAGAAAGAAATGGCAATCTACTCCAGTATTTTTTTAAACCCTTGTACTTCAGTGTATTGTCTCATAGGTGGAAGATTGGTAAGGGTGGCCAATGGGGGTCAAGTGACTTGCCCAGGGTCACACAGCTGGGAAGTGGCTGAGGCTGGGTTTGAACGTAGGACCTTCTATCTCTAGGCCTGACTCTCAATCCACTGAGCTACCCAGCTGCCCCCCTCTACTCCAGTATTTTTGCCAAGAAAACCCCAAATGGATCATGATGAGTTGGAAAAACTTAATAACAACAAGTAGCATTGAGTCCTCTTCAAAGCTATGATCAACTAGCCAATCAATATGAGTTAGAAGAACATCTTACCGTACTTTGGGCTGAATGCTAGAGGATGTGCAAGGGTAAATAAGACAAGAGCCCTTTCTTCATAAAACTTGCAAATTAGTTGGAAAGTAGAAGTTAGCAAATATGAAATAATTAAAGAAGTTTAAAAAGTTACGTAAAAGTGATAGAATATAAACCCTATGGTTCAGAGAAGGGAGTGATCATTGAAGCTCAACATGGCCCAGATAAAAGTGCTTTAAGTTCAGAAGCAGAAGAGTTGAGTTTGAGTTTTGCCTTTGCCTTATATTAAATGGACCCCTGTGCCAGCACTTATCTTACTGATCCTCCTTTTCCTCACCTATAAAACTACAGATAACAGTAGTTGTACTGAGACACCTAAGTGACACAGTGCTAAAAGGATTGGTCTTAGAGTCAAGAAATGCTCAGCTCAAATCCTCCCTCAAACACTTAGCTGTGTATGTAATTCTTAACATATTACTAACCTCCATCAACCTCTGGTGTCCATCTCTAAAATGGGAATAATTATAATACCTTACGAGGTCATTGTGAAGATCAAATTAGATAGCATGCAAAGCAATTTGCGAACCATAAAGCACCATATAAAAGCTGGTTATTTTATTACATAACAGATATAATATATCATAATAGTATGTTCTATGATTATATGCTCTATATTATGAAATATATTTTATATGCAATGAGGTATATCAAACCTATATCTTAGAGTTTTTAATTGTTATATATAATATTATTTCATATATCTCAGAAATGTATTATAACATGCATCTTAGGTAAGTACTCAGTAAGCCATAAAGTGTTATGAAAACATGAACTATAAAAAATGAGAGCTTGGGTACTTGGGAAGGCTTTCAGGAAAAGAAAATTTTAGTTGTAATTTGAAGTTAGTCAATAAATATTGATTAAGTGCCTACTAAGTGTCTGGCACTATGCTAAGTCCTAAAAGTGTAGGTAGATATCGGACAAGAGGAAAGGATGGGGAGGGCTTCACAATGGTCGATGACATGGAGATGAGACAGTCCATGAATTTTAAGGAGGCTTAAATAAGATAACATATTAAACTCTTTACTAACCTCAAATTTCTTGAATGCCCCCAAAATCTTGGAATAGTTTGAAGCCATTAAGGCATTAAAGTTCCCTAAAGTCTTGAGGCTATTTTATGAGACGTCCTGTATAAATGCTGTTATCTGTTTTGCTCTGAGTAGTCTGCAAAACCTCCTGAAAAGAATGGGCATTGTTTGTTGGTAAATCTGAAAAAAAGAAGATTGGATTGGAGGTAAAAAAAGGAGAGTCTCATAATGCTAGAACCCAAAGAAACCTTGAGACCTTGTAGAACCAGTCACAGGATCTAGTGAGAGGTAGAACTGATCTAAGGGGCTCAGAGTAAACAGGATTCCCACCTACATGATCTCCAGCAAGTGGCCATTTAGCTGTCACTGGAAGAGGGAGAAGTATGACTTCCCTGAGTAATTCACTCCACTTTGGGATAGTTCCGGTAGAAAGTCTGATTTTTACTTTGGCTTGCTTTTCTTTCTTTCTTTTTTTTTTCCTTTAAAAGAATCCTTAATCTGCTTCTTGAAATTTCTATCCATTTTCCTAGTTCTGCTTTCTAAGACCAAGCGAAAAAAGATGGACCTTTCTTCTGTAAGATTTTTGTTGTTTGGTCATATCCAACTCTTCATGACCCCACTAGAAATTTTCTTAGCAAAAATACTGGAGTGGTTTGCTATTTCTTTCTTCAGCTCATTTTACAAATGAAGAACTGAGACAAATAGGGTTTAGTGACTTGCCCAAGGACACACAACTGTTGTCTAAGGGTGGATTGTGCCACCTAACCGCCCCCTTATATATGATAACCCTTCCAATTCTTGAAGATAGAACCTTCCCCCTATTAAACCTACTTTTCTCCAGCCTGGATATTCCCTGCTCTTTTAAATGATCTTTGCATGGACTAAGAATCCCCTCACCTTTCCAGATACTCTCCTCTGGATTCACCTCACTTGTCAGTGTTCTAAAATACATTACTCTGGAACTAAACAGAATAATCTGGACATGGTTTGACCAGGTCACACTACAGCAGGACCATAACCCCCCATTTTCTAAATCCCATATTTCTTTAAAAAAAAAAAGAAGAAAACTTACCTTCCATCTTACAATCAAGTATGGGTTCCCAAATAGAAGAGCTATAAGGGCTAGGCAATTAGGGTTAAGTGACTCATCCAAGGACATGCAGTTAGGAAGTGTCTGGGGCCAGTTTGAAGCCAGGACCCCTCCTGTCTCCAGGCTTGGCTCTCTACTGAGCTACCTAGTTGCCCTCATAGCTCAATTAATCAAATTTGAAAGAACTCAGTGAAAACCCATAGATCTTTCTCATATAACCTATCACTCATTGTCATCTCACCAAAACCACACATACTAGTTCTTTCAGTATCTTTTATGCAATTAAACTGAATATAGTCCTCAAGAGACTCTCATCACCTCTTCTACTTCTCTTGAGTTCCAGCTGTCTATTAAGCACTTTTATTTGATTCTTCCTAGGGCATGGTTGAATACCATGGGCAAAAGGAAGAGAAGTATACATTGAATGGCTCTTTTTTCCCACATCATTCCATTATCACTGTTCAACTAACCCTAAATTTCCTTATCTCTGAAACAGAAACATTCATAGCTTCTTGCCTCACAAGGTTGTTGTGGGGAAGCTACTACAAACGTTAAAGCATTATATAAGTTGAGTTATTATCATCATTGACCTCTCTCTTTTTGGAAGCACTTACAGGCTACGCTACACAATTTGTCAGAATTCAGGATAAGAGAAGACATGGAGAAGGATACATGATAGCATTATTCAACTACTTGAAGAGCTGACATATAGAAGATGGATTCAACTTGTTATGCTTGACCCTGAAGGACAGAACTATGACCAATGAGAGAAAGTTATAAGGATGAAGATTTTTGACACGACATACTGAAAAAAAATCTTCCTAACACTTAGAGCTGTCCAAAAATGTAATGAGCTGCCTCGTGGCATTGTGAGTTCCCTATCACAAGAGATATTTAAACATTGCCTAGATGACATGAGTACTTGTCAGAAAGCTTGTAAGTGGAATACACAACTTGAATGAGTTTGAACTCTAGATCACATCTGAATTACCTCCAACTTTAAGATTCTATGATTCAATACAATAAAAACATATTAAATTCTCATTTTGCTCCCCATATACCTCTCCCAATTCAGCTTCCCCATCTTCTCAGTATTTTGTGGGTCATAATTCTCTCCATAGCTTGCAAGACCCTACCTTTGTGTTTTTCTTTTTATTAGTCAGCCAGGTGACTCATGAAGTTAATAACAAAGGCATCTTGTTTAGATAACAATATAAACGCAATGATGAAGTATTCTTCCCATAAACTTTCTCTGTCTCCCATAAAATTCATAGGCCTTTACAGAAATTATATGTGTCATATTCACATTTGGGAACACATGAGCATCTATGCTCCAAGGGACTAAAACACAGGGAATATATTTGACCAGAACATATGTAAAGAGGACTAACATAATGGCATAAAGCCACCAATTTCTTTGACTGCCATCATCATGTTACTACTGTCTTCTAAATCTGATCTCTCACAGGAGATGCGCTCCTCTCCAGTAGGTTTTGACCCCTGACTTTTTCAGGGTCATTAAATAGTGTAATGAGGAAACTAAGACATAGCCTGACAGCCTGGGTGCTAATGTCTTAGTTTCCTCATTACAATAGATACAGACATGCATGCAAACAGACACCATTTATTAAGCACCAACTATGTGCCTGTAACTACGTTAAGAATACAAATACAAAGAAAAAGTAAGCTAGAGTTCAAGGAGTTGACTCTCGAGTGGGCAGAGAATTGAAAAAGGGAGGAGGTACATGGAGTCTGAATGCAGACCAAAACATACTATATTTAACTTTCTTCTTTTTTTTTGAAATCTCTTCCACAAAATGACTAATATAGAAAAATGTTTTACATGGTTGTACATCTATAATCTATATCAGATTGCTTACCATCTCAGGGAGAACAAGGGTAGAGTGTAGGGGAGGAACAGGAAGAATCTGGAACTCAAAAAAAATTTTATGTTAAAAACTGCTTTTATATATAATTGGGGTAAAATATTTTTTAAAGGGAGGGTGTATGTATCTGAGCAGGAGATTGGACACTGTATTTTTTAAATGCATAAAGTATGGCCCTTGACCTCAAAAAGCTTATAATTTGAAGTGCACTGTTAATTAACCAATTAATGAGTAATCAATAGAATGATATGAATAGTCTGAAATGACAAATCATCTGAAATTTGGCATTAGGATATATTTGCATACTTAGATTGGAAAATTATTCTGTATAATGTTCTGGGAATTCAGAACACTGCAGACAAAATAATGGAACCACACTGTGTTACTCAAGGGGAGTTGAAAAATTGCCTAGTTTCCCCATCTGTCCCCTACTATTCATCTTCTCTCTGCTACTTATTAATTCCTAAGTATGTCCACTACCACCTGTCAGACTGAAGAAAAGTACCAGCCTATGAAGAGCTACCCCTTATAATCTCTAAACCTTCTTAATATTTGGTCTATATCTTCTAGTGGTGAAACTGAGCTGAGGATAAAGGAGAAAGGAATGAGGAAAGGACACAAGATGTCATTATTTTTATTGTGGGTGGATTCTGCTTCAAATATTTTTAATCTTTAACTTATATCCCACTCCTTACTACTGGCCCTGGAAAGTCTAAAAGGGGGCAGAATACCAGAGAACTATACCCCTAGGGAGCTCCTCTCAAGATAAGATGCACAATTGTCACGATCTGCTATTTTAACAAACAAGAACCAAAAAGGAAACCATATTATTTGAACGGTATATGAAACTAAGAGGATGCAATGTAAATGTGTTTGTGTGTGTGTGTGTGTGTGTGTTTGTGATCAAATAGATCTGAGGATCTCTGTTCATATTGAACTGATTATTCAGAATAAAAACCTTGAGCCCTAAAATAAACAACCTAGATCCAAGAATCCACAGACTCATATATAATTGTGCTCCACCTTTTATCTTAAACTCTAAAGTTCCCCTCTCTGATAATTATATCATATTTCAATTCAACTAGTTCTACTAAAAGTCAATAAGAGAAGTTCTAGGAAAACAAAGGCAAAATAAAAGGAATCCCTGTCCTCGGGAAGTTTATATTTTACTTTTATAACCCACCCTACCTCACTCCTTCTAAACCTATTCTTTGTCCTCACAATAATCTCTAGTCTCTATCCTTGCCTAGCCTCCAGCATTATCCTTGTCCTAGTCTCATTTTTCCTCTCTTCCTAGTCTTAATTAATGGAATTAAAGAATTTACTAGACTCCATCTTTGAATCTCTTGTCCCCCTTGTACTTCCACCATTTCTACTCTACTAATTGTTAGCCTTGACTTCCCCATCACTATATTCTCCAGTCACATAACAATGCTAACTGGGACAACTTCAAATTCCTATCATACAATCATGACTGAACTATACTACACAATGATTTTCTTTTCTTCTCTGATTAACTAACATACTCCCTCAGTGTTCCAAATTTTCCCCTCACCTCAAGTCCCTATTCCATCCCCAACCCCTTCTGTCATAGCAGTAGACCTTACTTGCTTTTTTGAGAGAAGCCATGCCTCCTGAGTTCTCTCAACTTCCCTACGTCATACCTCAAAACCTTGATATAAATTTGCTCAGTCTCTGCTCCTTCACACCATTCTCTGAGGAAGAGGTGGCCATTCTTCTATTTCCTCTACTTCATCTTTTAGGTCCACTCCCTCTTATCTTTTTCCAGGAAATTGCTCCATCTATAACTTACCATCTTTCTTTCTTATAGTCAATCTCTCTTGGCTGCTCTGCTGCCTTCAAATATACCCAGGTTCCCCTGAATCTGAAAAAGTTTTCACTTGACCCTGTCCCCCCTTCTAGATATCATTCTATACTCCCCCTTTCTCTTCCTAAACTCGTAGCATCTACATTGGCGGCTACACTCATTGCAATCATTTCTTCAAGTTATATAGTCATTACTTAACTATTCTCAGTCTGCCTCCTGACACCACCACTCAGTAGAAACTATTCTCTTAAGTTACCAATTATATTTGACTTTTAAATTTCATGGCCTTTCCACAGCCTTTATTTTCCTTGTGTTTACTGAATTTTTTGGAACTGTCTACTACCCTTCCTCCTGTATACTCTCATCAGGGTCTTCTGCCTCTCTTATTGCCCTTTCCTATTTCCATTGAGAGACCTATTATCCTCCTATGCTTAGAGCTTCTGAGTCATCCTTGGTTCTCCCTTCTACCTCATTTCTCAGTATCCTATCAGGTGCCATCTCCTATTGATTCTACCTCCATAAGACATCTCTTTCATCTATCCCTTTTTCTCCATTCACAAAGCCACCATCCCATTTCACACTCTTATCTCCATTAATTTGGATTACTGTGACAATCTTCTAATTGATTTTCCTGCTTCCAGTCTCTCCCTACTCCAGATAGTAAGAGAGCTACCAAATAGTCTTTTCAGGTCACAATTATAACCATGTGACTTTCTTCCTAAAAGAATTTTGGTGGATCGCTTTTTTCCCTCTGGTCAAAATTCTAAATTCTTAGTCTGGCATTATGGTCTCCTATAATCTGTCCTGCATCTGTCTTTCCAGGTTCATGTCATAAACTCCTTTTTCAGCTCTATATTCCAGTCAAATGAAATTTGTAACTGTTTCCTGAATGTAACATCCCTTCTCCTGCTTGCCTATATTAATAGGAGTTATCCTCAATCCCTAAATTGCTTGAATCTTCACTTTCCAAAATTTTCTTTCAAAGTTGACCTTCTCTGTGAAGCTTTCTTAGATTCGCCTAGTTATTAATGCTCTTTCTTCTCACATATTACCTACCATTTTTATTATTAATAAGCTTTTTATTGATGTATTTTTTCACATCATCAGCTATCCCCAATATCTCTTCTCCTGCCCCCCCATAGAGCTATACCATATAAGAAACAGTGTTTTTTAAAGGCACACAAAAAGAAAATGGAAAAAACCAGTACAACACATTAACACAATGAAAAAGTCCAAAACTTTCAGTCTGTAACACTTTCTACCTCTTATCTCCTACCTAAGGAGCGTCCTCACATATATTTTCATTCATATCTCGCTTGATTTTAACCATTTTCTCATATTTACTTTTGATTTTTGTGTGTAGTTGTTCTTTCCATTTACATTTTTGTAATTATTGTGTAAGTTGTTTTCTTAGCTCTGTTTAGTTCACTCTGCATCAATTCATATACATCATTATTTGCATTTACTTATGTTTCCGTATGTTTTAATTCGAGGTTCCTTCAGTAGAATATAAGCTCCTTCAGGACAAGATGTATTTATTTCATCTTTGTCTTTCCACTTCTGCTGCTGAATTGAATTAATTCACCAGGAACAAATTTTGGTTTTCTGGGCTTTTAATACAATTGACAAACCTTGAATTCCAAGGCCCAAAGTGGCTTTGAAATCTCAAAGCGAAATTTTACTTTGCATGAGGGAATCTCAAACTGCCTCTCTTTCTGCTTCTAGCAGGCTGCCGACTGCAACTCAGATTACTATAAACGTAAACAGTGATGGCAGTAGGGTCACTAGGAATTAGATAAGCCGAAAAGATTATAATATTACAAGAAAGTCAAAGCAAGACTTGCTGTGAATAAACCACAGTGTGTATAATTTACCCAGGTACCACGGAGAGTCAATTATATATTTATCATATTTATAGCTTTTTCAAGGTAAGGTATTACAGACGAACCCAGATATTGGAAGCAGTAAAAATAGGCTCAAGTCCAGCCAAAACTTGCATTCTCTGAAGACGTGAAAAAAAATTAGATGAACTTTTCTATCATCAATTTTAATCTCTGCTATACTCTGTAGGAGAGGAAAAAACTGAAATAACATTCAAATGACACAATAAAAACTGTTTTGTGAGGTTTCTAGGTAAATACTTTAATTCCACAGTTTCTAGTCCTAAGGAGTGGTACTTTGCTCCTCATTAACCCATAAGAGGGAATTCTGGGCACTGGGTAGATTTAGAGTGTATGGCAGGCACTGGACTTCATTGAAGCTAGATCTTGGCTTAAATCCTGGCTCAGCTATTTTACTATGTGGCAATAGGCAGATTGTGGAACTTTTCTGAACCTCAATTTTTCCATTAGATGACTTTAAGATCTCTTCCAGAATGAAAGAATATTTGATTTGGAGTAAAATAATGGATTGAGGTCTTGATTCTATTACTTTCTAGATATATTAATCAAATACATATTTCTTAATTTGTTATATTAAAGTTACCAGGTTTCTCCCTCTTCCCTGTCTCTCTCTCTCTCTCTCTCTCTCTCTCTCTCTCTCTCTCTCTCTCTCTCTCTCTCTCTCTCTGTCTCTGTCTCTGTCTCTCTT
>NC_058132.1:347187128-347226329 GCF_016433145.1 Gracilinanus agilis | reverse complement strand
TATATATATATATATATATCCTCATCCCATAGGAGAAAAGGCATCATTCAACAACGACAACAAAATATGTATATATAAAAGCAAGTCAAATATGTTTCTATTTATCAGTTCTGAAGGTAGACATTCACAGTTATTCTTCAAATAATTTTCAAAAAATTTCTGTTGCTGTATGTAATATTCTTTTGGTTCTGCTCATTTCCCTCTTCTAAATTTCATGCAGGTTTTTCTTTTTTCCCAAAAACTAACCTGCTCATCATTTCTTACAGTTGGGTTCCATCACAATTACATGTCACAATTTGTTTAGCCATTCCCCAATTAATCAACTTCCCTTCGATTTTCAATTCTTTGCCACCACAAAGAAAGTTGCTACAAATACTTTAGAACATATAGGTTCTTTTCCTTTTCCTCTGTTCTCTGTGGGAAACAGGCCTAATATTGGAATTGATGGGTCAAAGGTGTACACAATTTTATAACTCTTAGAGCATAATTCCAGATTGCTCTCCAAACTAATTAGACCAGTTCACAGTTCTACCAACAATGTATTAGCGTCACCATTTTTCCATATCCCCCCTCAACATTTGTCATTTTCCCCTTTTATCATTTTAGTCAGCCTGATAGGACCCAGATAATATCTCAGTTGCTTTGATTTGCATTTCTCTAATAAATAATTATTTAGAGCATTTTATATGACTATAGATGTGTATATTTATATGTAAATATGAATTTCTTCACTTATATGGATTTCTTCATCCAAAAGCTCTCTGTTCATATCCTTTGTTGTTGTTTTTTTATTTTTTTATATTTTTCCATGTTTAAATGATTTATTTTCTTTCCCTTCCTTTTTCCCTCCCACTCCCAGAGCCAACAAGCAATTCCAGTGCTTGTACAAATGTTATCACTTGATACCTAGTTCCATATTTTTTGCTATAGAACAATCTTTTAAAGCCAAAACCTCAAAATATATACCTATATATACATATGATAAGTGATGTCATGTTTTTGTTTTTGTTTTGTTTTGTTTTTGCATTTCCCATTGTTCTTTCTCTGAATGTGGTTAGCTTTCTTTCCTATAAATCCTTCAGGAGTGTACTGGTTTGTTGCATTGCTACTAGAAACAAAGTCCATTACATTGTATTGTTCCACAATGTTTTACTTTCTGAGTACAATGTTCTCCTGGTTCTGCTCATTTCACTCTGCATCAGTTCACTGAGGTTCTCCCAGTTCATATAGAAATCCTCCAGATCATCATTCCTTACAGCTTTCATCAAAGTCATTCATCACATCTCAACCATCAAGACTTCAGCCATCGAGTCACCAACTCCTTCTCTGGCTCCTTTTGTCCTATCCCCATTGCACAAATATCATCCTTACACAGCACAATAATATTCCATCACCATCAGATATCACAATGTGTTCAGTCATTCTCCAATTGAGGGACAACCCTTCACTTTCCAGGTTTTTGCCACCACAAAGAGTGGGGCTATGAACATTTTTATACAAGTATTTTTCCTTATTTTCTCTTTGGGGTACAAACCTAGTAGTGGGATGGCTGGATCAAAAGGTATGTATCGTTTTAAAGCCCTTTGTGCATAATTCTACATTGCCTTCCAGAATGGCTGGATTAATTCACAACTCCACCAGCAATGGACATAATACTTCCAATATTTATTATTTTCCTTTATCGTCAAATTTACCAATCTGCTAGGTATGAGGTGGTACTTCAGCATTGTTTTAATTTGCATTACTCTAATTATAAGAGATTTAGAACACTTTTTCATATGCTTATTGATAGTTTTGATTTCTTTATCTAAAAACTGCCTATTCATGTCCCTTGACCATTTGTCAATTGAGGAATGGCTTGATTTTTTGTATAATTGACTTAGCTCCCTATAAATTTGAGAAATGAGACCTTTGTCAGAGGTTTTTGTTATAAAATTTTTTCCCAATTTGTTGCTTCCCTTCTAATTTTGGTTGCATTGGTTGTGTTTGTACAGAAACTTTTTAATTTAATATAATCAAAATTATTAATTTTACATTTGTAGTGTTCTCTGCCTCCTGCTTGATCTTAAATTCCTTCCTTTCCCATAGATCTGACAGGTATACTATTCTATGTTCACCTAATTTGTTTATGATTTCCCTCTTTATATTTAAGTTGTTTACCCATTCTGAATTAATCTTGGTATAGGGTGTAAGTGTTCATATCCTTTGAAGAGAATTGAATAGATAATCTGTAAGGTCTTTTCTAGCTCTCAATTCATAATTTCAAATCTATGACTCTATCATTATCTACAAAATTGGGGGGTTGGACTAGACAACCTCTGAAAGATCACCTAGGTCTAAATCTATGATTCTCATATTTTCTATGATTCTCCAGAAAGATCTGGACAAAACTTGCTCAGAAGAAAGGTATGAAGGGGTTTTGATCCTTCTTTGGAAAGGAATTACCTATATGGATGAGATTACAAATCCATCTGTATTGAAAATTACAGTATGTGAATGATGTGGCATTCATTTTAGCAGATACTTTCTGTTGCTTAGAAGTGAAAAAAAGCACAGTCATTTTCTCTAATTTGGGTTAATTTTCATGCCATTTCACAAATTGTTTTTAGATAATTGATCTGTCTAAAATTAGTGGAGCCCTCAGTCATACTCTGTTCAGCAATCAGTCAATGAATATATAATAGGACAGAATTTTATAATGTACCCATTTGGGTTGAATGGAACATCTGGTAAGACTAAGATATCTCTGAGGTCAGGTCTGTGAACATGCAAGATCTGATCAAAGCAAAAAAAGTAATCTGTGTTGACCACAGGGGAGATCCAAGCAATCCATGTGAATCTCTGCATAACTTGATAATTATAATAGTCATCATCATCATTAATAGGACCAGATTAGAGTCAAGGAATGTCAGTGCTTTAAGATGTCTTAAGTCATCTAAACCAAAATCCCACCCCCTCATTTTATAGAAGGGGAAAGTAAGGTTCAGAGGGGAAAAGTGAATTTTCTAAATTCACATAGTTAAGAAGTAAAAGAGTCAGGATCTGAATAGATCCCAAGTTTTACTGTCCAGAAATTTTTCCACTAAACTATGGCATGTTTTGAATTGATTGCTAAAGATATAGTGCTATTTTCTGAATACATTATTACCCGGTTCACCACTACCACCCAAGTTTCATATTTTTATAGTTATTTTTTCCAAATCAGTAATGAAATAAAATCATTGATGTTTTCTTTTCCCTTTACTTCCTACCTCTCATCAAAGTCAAGGATGATAAAGAGACAATATTCAGTGCTAGGGGGTGGTCAGAGGTGTACCTGAGACTTAAGAGGAAAAGATGGTTCAATATCTTCCATCAAGTAAAACAAATAAATTTCCAAGTCACCAGTTGACAAGATATCATTTTCAAAGACGGCAGGACATCTTCCCTCCCTCCTTATCTCCTGTACTAAAAAATGTTCAAATACCTAACTACCCCATAATCCATAAGACAGAAGAAAGCTAAGGTGTCTCACCCTGTCCATTCATATTACTGCAAAAGAAAGACCCATATGCTTAGATTTAGAAATTTTCTTAAGTTCTTCTGCTTCATCATTTTCATTATACAAATGACGAAACAGTCCCAGACAGCTTCAGAGAAAATTGACTTGCTGGAGGTTTTAAAGGTGATCACTAAGCACCACTAAGAATTTGAAATTCAAGCTATCTGATTCTAAATTCCTTTCACTGTATCATATTCCAACTAGTGGCCTGCAACCAAAATAGATACAGAGACTCCCTCCCCCAGCCACACTATCTCTGACCAACTACAGGGAATGAAAACATCAATGACTAGCTTCTGCTCCAGCCATACCCAAACATTTGCACTCTCAAGTACACACACACACACACACACACACACACACACACACACACACACACACACACACACACACGTCACTAAAACAGACAGCCAGGTAGACAAATAGCATCAATGACAATAGGGGCATTCTATGGGGAGAAAAACACCAAAGATGAGTTTCCAGAAACAAATCAGATAGTTTCACATTGCTTGAAAATCAATCAAATATTCTCCAGACTGCAAAAGAAAAATTCTGTTCTTTTTTTTAAGAATAAAGAGGGGATTGTGTGGGAGGCATAGTGAAGGAGGTGGGGAAATCCCTAGGTGATAGAAAGGTAAAATAATGGGGGCTGGAAAATGAGAGAAGGCAAAGAGAAGGGGAGAAAGGAAGAAAAGGAAAAGACAATGAGGGGCGAGGAAACAAAGGAGGAGGAAAGATGATAAGCAAATTGTGGGGAAAGAATGATAGAAAATCAGAGAAGAATACAGAAAAGAATGATAGAAAAATCAAAGCAAAACACAAGAGGAAGGGTTAATGATGAATTATGCATTGTGCCCTTTTTCCACAGCAAGATTTTCCCCTGCATAGTCAGGTATGACTAACTTTGAGAGGAATATGTAGCAACTCCATCTTCATTCACACCCTCCCCATCAAGGACTGAAAGGGTTGAAGGGAGATAGCCTTTTGTTACATAATTTAAATTTAAATGAGCTTAGATGCTTTGAGGAGGGAGAGGTGCTGGCTGTATCCCATTTACAATTCTGAAACACACCAGAGCCAAATGCCCCAAATATTCTGGACAGATTAATCTTTGCTGAGATCTATCTATATAAAGATGAACAAAATGCAAAATTAAAGTGATTCTGTCACTTAAAATAAAGAGTAATCACTTATGTTCAGAAGGGAACTAAATAAAGTAGCAGGGAAATTCTCCGATTCAGGGAAATTCATAGAAATGAAAAGCTCTGTTCTAACAGCTGTAATTTTCCAAGAGTAAAGACATGCTATTTGATTGGGACCTTTGATCAACACTTGTTAAGGATGTTGTTACTTTCTTATTTCTGGTACAAGAAAAAAAAAAAGTCCCACACCTTGACATGGCCATACAGCAAAGAAGCTGGTTTATTCTAAACTGTAGTTCAGAGATGCTACTAGGTGATTTTGTTCTCACTCAAACTATCTTTAGGAAAGGAATGTTTGCTTATTTGGTCTAGACTTATCATGTCATCAGTATAAGTAACTCCCAGTGTGAAATTGCCTCCACCAATGCAGATATCCTCTGAGTATATAGTCTTAGAAAATTGTTTGAGGATTTAGAAGGTCAAGTTCTCATGGTCACACAACTCCTGTGTCAGAAGTAGGAAGTGAGGCTGGGACTGCCCATTATTTCCTTGCTCATGAAATTTAATAGGCCTTCTATTGCCTCTATGATCAAATATGAACTCCTTAGTTTGTTATTTAAAGCCCTTCACAATCTGGCTCCTCTCCACTTTCTTGGGATTACTCCACATTGCTTTCTCCCCTCTCCTATGTGTTATAGAATCAGAGTGGTGGTCTGTTTATTGTCCTCTGAACTCAACGTTTTATCTCCCACCTCTATACCATTGCACTGGTCCCTAAATTTAGAATGTGTTCCCTTCCCAACCCTTTCTCTTAGAATCCCTAGATGCCTTCTTGTTTTCCTCTGGATGATTACCCTTCTCCTCCTTTATCCTGTACAGTAGAACTTTGTTTTATGTGAACTCAACATATGCTAATTCAGACACACACGATTAGCAATGGATAAAAATAAAGGCAAAAAAAAATGAAAGTTTTTTTTCTTAATTATATGTTAAATCCATGCCATTTCCCCAAATACTACAAAATCTTGCAGCAGTGTACCTAATCATACTCATTCTTACTCTGAGAAGCATTAGTGTGAGTCATATTATTTGGGGCCAAATATTAGCTCCTGCAATAGTCTGCAAGAATTCTTACTTGTAACAAATCTTGCTTTTGTCAGAGCAATGTTTCTCTTTGCTTCATTAAGGCTATTTATTATTATATATCATATATTATATGTATATTATATATATTACATAAGGCTATTATTCATAATGGCCCCACAATACAAGACTAGTGGTGATGCTGGTGGTTCTGATAAGCCTAAAACAAAAGTTGTATGTTTGTATAATAAATATTTATTAAATAATGGGGTTCACTACTATGCAAATGGGTTTGAAATATATTGTAAAAGGAGGTCCTACTCCAAATATTTATATGTTAACATGCTGAAACTTCTTGTGAACAGAGACTTTATTTCACTTTGCTTTTGAATTTCTAGTTGTCCTTTGAATTCCTAGGCACATCATAAATACTAATTGGGTTGGTTTGGTCTTCCTGATTCTTGAGACTCTAACCCATTATATTTGGTTTTTTTTTAATTGCAAAAAATGACAATCCCTGGTATATCATACTGCAAAGCTCTCCTCTCTCTGGGCAGATTTACAGGGAGAGAATTGGGTTCTTTGATGAGTGCTCAGGAGTCTTTATGCCACTAAAATACAGTTAGCAATTAAGAATTATTTCACTGAATCATAGAATTTGAATGTGGGAAGATACCCCTGCAACCATCTAAATTAATCCATATACCCAAGGGAATTTCTACTCTACTGAACCCTAAAACCTCTTTTACTCTATCTTGAAAATCTCCAGTGAAGGGGAAATTATCACCTCTTGAGGCAGTCCAATTCACTTCTGGATAACTAATTTTTTGGTACTTCCCCCCTAATTTATCTCTTCTGTAATTTCTATCAATGGCCATAGTTTCTACCTCCTCAGGCTAAGAAGAATTTTTTCCCATTTGTTTTTTAACACTCTGTTTTTATTTTTCAGTTTCAAATTCTCCTCCTACCTCTGAGCTCCTGCCCTACCCATTGAAAAGGCAAGCATAACATTAATTATACATGTGAAGTCATGCAAAAGACATTTTCATATTCTCCATTTACCAAAAAAGTAGGAGAAAATAAGGGTTTTTTTCAATATTCATTTAAGTTTCATGAGTCCTTTTTCATGAATGGCATTTTTCATCAGTGGTCCTTTGGAATTTTCAACTATTCTTCATATGATATGGACTCAAAGTCCATCATTACCCTAGAAATCACACTTCTCTGGACATTCTTCAATTAATTTATCAATGTCTTTCTTAAAATGCAGTGCCTATAAATGAACAAACTAGCCCAGATACATATGGCAAGGGCAGAGTACAGTAGTGCCATCACCTACTTATTTCTGGAAGTTATTTCTCTTAATGCAGCCAAAAACCATATTAATTTTTTTGGTAGCCATACCACTCTGCTATTTCATATAAAGCTTGCCTTCCACTAAAATCCTCAGATCTTTTTCATACTTTCCCTTCTTGTATTTGTGGAATTGTTGGTTTTTTGTACCCAAATAAAAGACCATTTTAAAAATGTCTATTGGATTTTATATTAAGTTTAGATGAAGAACTTTCTGGATCTTGATTCTGTTATCAAGCATATTAGCTATTACTCCTAGCTTTGTGTCTATGGGTATAAGATTCTTTTCTCTAATTTTTTGAAAATTCAGAAATTTGGCCTTCTTTGCTCTTATACTATCTTTCTAATTTACCACATTCCTTCAGTTATTACTGACAATAGGTCAGTAATCATAACTGCTAGTTCTTTCAGTACTTTAAGGTGTAATTCACTCAGGACAGGTGGTTTGCATTCATCAAGGGCAACTTAGGTGCTCTTTTAATATCTCTCAATATATTTTTAGTTAATAAAAGAGCATCTTGAATGAGATGTATGGGATATTCAGGGAGGACTAGCATCTCTGGTATGAGGAACTGCTGTGCCCTTTTCAGGGCTACTCAACTACCTTTAGTGAACACCTGTCATTCAACTTTCACTTGTGGCTCCAAGGAGCTGTAGCATGCACAGTGACTACACTCCAGTAAAACCATCTCAGCAGACAGGCTAAACTAATTTGAGGGCAACCCATAGTTCTGAAACCCACAAGTGACATGGGGATATCTACCCTAAGCATTTTAGAATAAGCAGAAGAGATCAAAAAATTTTTTTCCAATAGCCATGAAGGCAGCCAAAGCAGGCACTATGGAGCATTTAGAAGGTGGTCATCCATAAAAGACATTAAGATCATTCACTGCATCTTGGGCCATCACTAATCATTCTGACTTTTGCCCTGCCACTGAACTTCAATGATTCTGGAAGTGTAAGATTAAAAGAAATGCCCAATGCTCCAAGTATTATATTTTATAGAATTTATTTATTAATAATCACTTGAAATAGAAGGAATAAAAAGGAAATAGAAGTAAAAAAACCTAATTATCTAACAAAATTAAAACCCATGAACAAGTTCTCCTGCCTCTCCCCCTCACCTCACCTCCACAGTACCCTATCACTGAAAGACAGAGTAAGAGGCGAGGCTACACAAAATTTATTTCCTGCCTAAATCAGCATGTAAAGTGAGAAGAAGAGTGGGGTGCTGGGAATTGTAGTTCTGGAGTTCAGATTCCAATTACACAGGAAGAAAGAGTAAGGCTGACAACTTTGTGCAACTCTGCTGCACTTAAATCCAATTCATGAGTAAATCAAACACCATGGCTCCTTTTCAAAAATAAAGGAGAAGGGCAGCTAGGTGGCTGGAGAGCCAGGTCAGGAGATGGGCGGTCCTGGGTCCAAATGTGGTCTCAGACACTTCCTAGCTACTTGGGCAAGTCACTTTGCCTAACCCTTTCCATTCTTCTGCCTTGGAATCAGTGCATAGATTGATTCTAAGATGAAAGGTAAGAGTTTTAAAAATGAAGCATAAACAACCACTTATTAGTCATTTGTTGAATTAATTGAATTGAATGGGATCAAATTTGCTAATTATGGAAGAAAGGAATAAGAAGGGAAGGGAGAAATGGTACATATACATAATGGAAATTCAGGGAAGTTTCACTTGAATTCTCCCATTCATTTTGGAATTAATTTTCTTCCTCTTCATACCACTCAATGTGCATCAAACGGAGTTTGGAATACCTTGATCAAAACCACACCAGGGCATGGAGAAATAGCATCAAAATGAAAAGATCGGAATTAGAAAGAATGGGGGCCTAAAAGTGGAGCTAGGAGCAAGGAAGTGGGTTAAGCTTAGAAAAGCAAAGGAAAAAAAAACATGATAATCGCTCTAAGGCTTGTTGGAAATAGGAGAGAAACAAAGGAGAGTTTGGTTTTGCCAGTCTTTGAATCCATTAGATCTGACTCAGAAAAAGACTTCACATCTTTCACAGGAACTGAGCTTTCAGAAGAGATGGAAATTAGGTTTTTCTCCTTCCAGTTTTCCAATCAGTTCACAATGTGAACACAACAGTATCTGCAATAGAAATGTGAAAACTGCATTAAGTCGATAATGATATCCTGAGTGACCTAAATGAAAAAGGAGATTGGCATTTTAGATGTTCTTTGTCCTTAGTTCTCTTCCAGATTTTGTGAAGACCACTGACTCGACAAGTTTTAAGAAAGGTTTCTAAATGCCTGTAAGTCAGTGACTGTCCTTCTCCCCAAGGTAACCCCCCTATTACATGAAGGAAGGCTATAAAATGGATGTTATTTTATATTCTGAAGCCAGGTTGTTTCCTAATATCATTAATTTTAAAAGTATTAAATAGCCAATTCCGGGACTATTTTTATAAATGGGTAAAACAGGAAGTCACCTACTTATTGCCTATGGTATGTGGGTGCCAGGAAAGGTTTATCTAAGGAAAAACCTATACTAACAAAAAGTTTTGTGCAAGTAGTTTTCCTCATTAAGTAGATAATGTTCATTTGTTTTTCAGTCCTGAACCCTGTTATGTTTGTAATGACAGGGATGTTGGGAAGCTGATGGTCTGGCCAGGGCCAGGTGCCTGCAAGACACTCTCCTCCCCCTCACCCCCACAGGCTTGAGTGAGTGGGGAGGGGCAAGTACTCCTTGCTCACAAACCCCTCCTACTCAGCAGTTGGTTTTCAGTTGAATATGGAAGCAGGGCAATGACTTCTGACAAGGTTCAGCAAAGCTAATCTCTAATGATGTTCTCCTCAATTTATATTCCCCACAGGTCTGATTGAGGAACTGAGTAGAAGCTAGATATCTTGATGTTAAGGACTGAGAAGGAACAGACTTCTTAGGCTGGCAACTGACAGGAATCAAGCTTAATGGCTGTAGTGAGTATACCCAAACAATACCCAGGCACTGCTATCAAAGATAAAGCTTATATTGATAAAAGAAAGAAGGGGAAGGCAGGAGGGGGTAATTAGGATTTGGATAAAAACTGGGAAGCCCTGAACTGTCTAGTTGAAGCTGCCCCTCCCCACCCAGGAGGGAGTGGCAGACCTTTAGCTAACTTGCCCTCAAAGCTAATAGTAATTACTTCTAATATCTAAATAACTAAATAATTATTATATTGATGCTGGAAAGGTCTAATCCTGCTAGGCAGGCACACTCCTGAGTAGAAACCACAATGGCTTTTGCCACTATGGCCTCCCAGGAGAACTTCAAATCTGAAACAGCCAGCAGAGAAATCTGCTCCCCTCAACTCCCAGAAATCAACTGTTTAACTCCCTACCAACTGCCCCCTCACCCAAAGTTCTCCAGGGGCGTCCCCTGGAATTCTGGGTGAGGCTTGACCCTGTATTTTGCATGAATTCCATCCTGCCATTTTCTACATTACAGTATTCCCCCCTTTTCTAGTAGAAATTTCCACTGGAAATTCTGCAGGCTTAAGATATTCCAGCACAGTTTACCCTCTCTATGCTATAACTAAGCAACTTCCTAAACAATGTCTTATTCCTAACACCTTAATAGTCTTGCTATTGCTATGGCTTATTTTACTATCTACCCATATCTAAGGAGGGAAAAAAGGAAAGTTTAAACTAGGGAAAAAATGGGTTTGGGTATAAAATACAAGCATAATAACAAATGTAACAGAGTAACACAAGCAGAAAACCAAATCTGCTACAATTATAAGTTGCAATCACTATACCTAAAGCATGCAAATGTAAACATCTTTGACACACAGTCAAAAGCAAAATTGTAAAAAACTACAGTGCTTCTTAACTTACTCCTAATTCACAACAAAAGGAACATGGTAAAACTCTATAAGCAAAGTGTTATAGAACTGTCTATACATTTAACTCTAAGTTTTCATGTTAGTACCTTACTTAAGCCATGTTAATGGTATTAATACTTCTAAGTTCTAAATCTTTAATATATTAATTTTATTTTGTTAGTTATAAGTATGTGCAAGGCTATATACATTACTTATTCTCACAATATTGTTACTTTCCCTGACTAACTGTATTTCAAAAGTCCCTGAAGCTACCTTTCCCTAAGCTATTAGTAACTCTATACTATGGGTTAGTAATTATAATACAGGCTATCCACAATGCCTATTCACAGGTGGAAGTTACCTTGATATCTATCAAATCAAAAAACAAACAATGGATCTTTTTATATGTTAGAGATCCTAGGATACCCTTCCATTAAATACAGCTATTCACATGGAATATGTACATATAATACATATATACAAAAGAGACTCTCATTTATCTACATGAGGTCTATGTGGAAAGGTAAACAATCAGTTTTGTGTTGTGTCCAATGAACTAATGAGTGCTGATGCCTGCACATACTTACCCCTTACTGCAAGGGTCTTCTGGCCCACTGGAAAATCACAATTCTCCTTGTGTAGTCTATGTGGTGTGGCATGCAAGCTACCATGTGATGTCTTATTTGTGCAATGTGTGTTTATGATATATTATTGCTTCATGTATTTCTTCCTTCTAGTCCTCTTCCTGCATAGTACTTAATAAAGATTACAAAACTCTTGTGATTGTCCATTCCTTCATGCCGCCTCTGCTGTGAATTGTTGTAGCTTGTAGCTTCTGTGTTCTTCATTTCTTCATCTGTACTGCATGCATACTTGTCTGTTGTCTATCATCTTGCCGGGTGGTTGGCTTGTCACCTTCTTAATCAGGAATATTAGTCATTGTGATATAATTGTGTTAACTTTGTGTTGTTTTTGTGTTGCCAAAAAATGTTGCAGTTTTTTTTTTTTTAAGATTTCAAGCAGTTCATTCTTCTTCAACAGTACATTCTGTTTGCTGTGGATCTGGCCGTGCATTCATTTCATGTTGCTCTAAGTCAGTTGGTTCTTCATGGTGTTCTTCATGTACAGCATGTTCTTTTACAGGTTTCACATGTGTGATATGGAACCAGGGGGTCTCTGTTCTCAACTTTTATGCATGTTGGACTAGTTAATAGTACCTAGTAAGGCCCGACCCATTTAGAGTCTAGAACAGATTTTCTTGCAAAGTTCCTTATGTAGACCATGTCTCCCAGTTTAAGCTGATGTAAGCTAAAGTCTAAAGGAACTCTCTGGGTTAACAAGCCAAGTTTGTGCAATTCATCCAGTCTTTTCTTTAAATGGTTTTTCTTGGCAAAGATACTAGAGTGGTTTACTATTTCCTTCTCCAGCTCATTTTAAAGATGGGGAAACTGAGGCAAAAAGGGTTAAGTGATTTGCCCAGGATTTCACAGCAAATAGTGTCTAAGGCCAGATTTGAACTCAGTGAAAATGAGTCTTCCAAACTCCAATTGATGGGTATTCCTTCAGTTTCTAAATTTTTGCCACCATAAAGAGAGCTACTCATGGGTCCTTTTCCTCTATCTTTGATCTCTTTGGGATACAGACCTAATAGTGGTATTGTTGAGTAAGAACAGTTTTATGACCAAATTGCTCTCCAGAATGGTTTTAGACATTCACAGCTTGACTAGTAGGATATTAGTGTTCTAATTTTCCCATATCCCCTATAGTATTTATCATTTTTCTTTCTTTGTCCTATTAGACAATCTGATAGGTAAAAAAGTGGTATCTCAGAGTTGTTTTAGTTTGCGTACCTCTAATCAATAGCAATTTGGAGTCTTTTTTTATATGACTATAGATAATTTTATTTCTTCATCTGAGAATTGCCTGTCCTTATCCTTTAAACATTTATCAATTGAGGAATGCTTTGTATTCTTATAAATTTGAGTTAGTTGTCTACATATTTGAGAAATGAGGTCTTTGTCAGAGATATTTGTGAAGTTTTTTTTCTAAGTTAATTGTTGTCCTTCTAAATTTTGTACAAAAACTTCTTAATTTAAGGTAATCAAAAGTATCCATTTTACTTCTTGTAACATTCTCTATGTCTTTTTTGGTCATAAATTCTTCCCTTATCCATCCATCTGGTAGATAGGTAAATTATTCTGTTTATGGAATCATCCTTTATTTCAAGGTACATATCCATTTTTATTTTATCTTGGAATGGTGTGAGATGCCTAGTTTCTGCCATGTTTCCCAGTTTTCCCACGGGTTCATAAAATACTAGGTTACTATGGTCCTTTACTACTGTGTGTAGATTACTTAATCTATTCCATTGGTTTACCACTCTACTTCTTGACCAGTACCAGATTGCTTTTGATGATTGCAGATTTATAGTACAAATTGAAATCTGGTATGGTTAGGCCAACATCCTTCAAATTTTTTCCATTGAACTTGATAATTTTGTTATTATTTTTTCTAGCCCTATGAAATACTTTTGGGGAAGTTTGATTAGTATGACACTGAATAGGTAAATTAATTTAAGCAGAATTGCCATTTTTAATCATACTAGCTAGGCCTATCCAATGAGCAATTTTTTTTTCAAATTATTTAGGTCTGACTTTGTGTGGAAAGTGTTTTGTTATTGTGTTCATATATTTGATGGGTTTGTTTTGATACATGAACACCTAGGAATTTTATATTGTCTTGTTATTTTAAATAGAATTTCTCTCTTGTCTATACCTGTTGGATTTTATGATATAAAGAATTACTGATGTGTTATGTGAGTTTGTTTTATATCCTGAAACTGCTAGTTATTAATTGTTTTAATTAGTTTTTCAGTATATTCTCTGAGATTCTTAAGTATACCATCATATCAGCTGCAAAGAGTGATAATTTTGTTTCTCCCTTGCCAATTCAAATTCTCTCCATTTTTTTCTCCTCTTATTGCTATAGCTAGCATTTCCAATACAATATTGATTAGCAGTGGTGACAATGGGCATCCTTGCTTCAGCTCTGATCTTACTAGGAAGACTTCTAGCTTATCATCATTACAGATAATGCTTGCTGATGATTTAAGATAGATGCCATTTATCATTTTAAAGAAAACGTCATTTATTCTAATGTCCTCTAATGTTTTAATAAGGATTGGGTATTTCATTTTTTTCTAAAGCTTTTTCTTCATCTGTTGAAATAATCATGTGGTTTCTGTTTTTATTATTGATAAAGTCAATCATGCTAATAGTTTTCCTAATATTGAACCATCCCTGAATTTCTGGTATAAAACTCACCGGCCAAAGTGCATGATCCTTGTGATATAGTACTCTACTCTCCTTGAGAGTATTTTATTTAAGATTTTTACATCAATATCCATTAGGGAGATTGGTCTATAGTTTTCTTTCTCTTTTTTTTCTTCCTGGTTTAGGTATCAGTACTTATTTTGTCATAAAAGGAACTTGGCAGTATTCCTGCTTTACCTATTTTCCAAATAATTTATATAGTATATAGTTTATATAGTGTAGCATAGTATTGTATTGTTCTTTGAAAGTTTGGTAGAATTCACTTGTGAATCCATCTGGCCATAGAGTTTTTTTTTTCTTAAGGAATTCATCTAGAGTTTATTAAATTTCTTTTTCTGAAATGGGGCTAAGTATTCTATTTCCTCCTTTGTTAGGTTGGGTCATTTATATTTCTTTAAATATGTATCTTTCTCTTAGACTGTCAGATTTATTTGCATATCATTGGGCAAGGTAATTCCCAATAATTGCTTTAATTTCTTCTTCACTAGTTGTAAGTTCCCCTTTTTAGTTTTTGATCCTGGTAATTTGGTATTTTTCTGTCTTTTGAAATTCAAATTAGCCAATTTTCCCCTATTTTATTGGTTTCTCATAATACCAGCTCCTTGTCTTATTTATTAATTCAATAATTTTCTTACTTTCAATTTTATCAATTTCTCTTTTTTGATTTTTAGGATTATCAATTTGGTGAGTAATTGTGGATTTTTAATTTGTTCTTTTTCTAGGTTTTTTGTTTGTTTTGTTTTGTATTAGTTTGCATACCCAATTAATCTATTCTTTCTCTATTATATTACTGCTTTGGCTGTCTCCCATAAATTTTGGTATCTCATCTTTTCATTGTCATTCCTTTTAATGAAATTATTGATTGTTTCTATAATTTGTTCTTTGACCCACTCATTCTTTAGATTAAGATTATTTAGCTTCCAATTAATTTTTAGTCTTTCTTCTACCCCTGTATAAAATGTAATTTTTATTGCGTTGTAGACTGAAAAGTATGTACTCAATATTTCTACTTTTCTACATTTGATTATAATGTTTCATGCCTATTATATGGTCCGCTTTTGTGAAAATATTGCTGACAAAAAGATATATTCCTTTCTCTACCCATTTAGTTTTCTCCAGAGCTCTATCATATTACACTTTTCTAAAGTTTTATTTACCTCCTGAACTTCTTTCTTTTTTTTATTTTTTGGTTGGAGTTATCTACTTCTGAGAGGGGAAAGTTGAGATCCCCCTACTAGTATAGTTTTACTATCTATTTCCTCCCATAACTCATGGAATTTCTTCTTTAGAAATTTGGGTGCTTTCTCATTTGGTTCATATATGTTTAGTATTAATCTGATTTTTAAAATCCAAAATTTTTTTAACCTTTACCTTTTGTCTTAAAATGAATACAGTGTATAGGTTCCAAAGCAGAAGAGTGGTAAGGGCTAAGCAATGGGGATTAAGTGACTTGCCCAGGGTCACATAACTAGGAAGTATCTGAATCCAGATTTTAACTCAGGACCTCCCATCTCTAAGCTTGGTTCTCAATCCACCGAACAACCCAGCTGTCCCTGTCTAAATGTTTATTTAATTTACTTAAATCCAAATATTTCATCGTTTTAGGTTCAGTCCAGCATTCTAACCTGGCAAGATCTTTTTCAATCCTAGTTTTCTAGCATGTAACATGGTAGTTATCTTTCCTAGCTTTTAGGTTTTTTGTTGCTATTTAGCCATTTAAAACTTTTTTTTTGTTAATCCCTTACCTTTCCTCTTAGACTCACTACTGTGTATTGGTTCTAAGGCAAAAGAGCAATAAGAGCTAGGCACTAGGGGTTAAGTGACTTGCCCAGGGTCACACAGCTAGGAAGTGTTTGAGGCCAAATTTGAACCCAGAGTATCCTATCTTTAGGCCTGGCTCTCCATCCACTGAGCTACCCAGCTGCCACCAGTTTAGTCATTTTTAAATCTTGTCTGACTTTTTGTGACCCCATTTGAGGTTTGTTTAGTAAAATAGTTTGCCATTTCCTTATCTGGCTCATTTTTCATATGAGAAAACTGAGGCAAACAGGGTTAAGTGACTTACCCAGGACCACAAAGCTAGTGTCTGAATGATGAGTCTTCCAGACTCCAGGCCCAACATTCGGTCAACTGAGCCACCAGCTGCTCAGCTTTTGTGTCAGCTGCTAACTTAATAAACATGAACTCTAGGCCTAGAGACAGGACGTCCTAGGTTCAAATCTGGCCTCAGACACTTCCCAGCTGTGTGACCTTGGGCAAGTCACTTGACCCCCATTGCCTACCCTTACCACTCTTCCACCAAGGAACTAATACACAGAAGTTAAGGGTTTAAAAAATTAAAAAATAAAAATAAACATGAACTCTAAGCCTTTATTAGTGTCATTAACAAATATATTAAATAGTCCAGATCTAGGCACAGATTCCTGCTATATTCTGCTAGCTACCTCCTTCTCAGTTGACACTGATCAGTTAATGGCTATTCCTTGGCTCTAGTCAATCAACCAATTCCTAATGCATCTAATTACACTATTGCCAATCCCAGCCCTCTACATCTCATAGGCAGTTGATGAGACAATGAATATAGTGCTTAAAGTCAAAAAGACTTGAGTTCAAATCTGACCTCAGAAACTTCCTAGCTGGCAAGTCACTCAAATGCCTAGTCCTTATCACTCTTCTGCCATGGGACAGATACTCAAACAGAAGGGAAGGATTTTATTTCTTTTTAAAGTAACTACAATTAGCTTGGTGTGGCCTTTTCTTAATAAAGCCATACTCATGCTTGTGATCAGAATTTCATTTTCTGGATATTTGTAGGCCAGTACTTTAATAATCTATTCTTAGATTTTCATAAATCAGTCATCTTTCCTGGCTTGTACTTTTCAAATTTCTATGGTTTTTTCCTTTTCCTGAAAAATCACAATAATATTCACCTTTCTGCAAAGTGCTTCACTAATTTGGTCACTTGAGCATAAAGAGCAGGTTACCACCAACAAACCATTCATGCTGCCTCCACCACTTCCCAACCCTAACCTGAGCCTACAAGAAGAATCCTTTGTCTTTCTCTATTGGGTTTCTTCTTCGAGATGCAGAACTCCATTTCTCATTCCTTATATTCCTCCCACCTAGATCCACGGTCCTCACTTTGGGTTGTTGTTTAGTCAGTTTTTTAGTCCTGTCTGACCCTTCATGTCATTTTGGGTTTTCCTGGAGAGGGACTGTAGCAGTTTACCATTTCCTTCTCCGATTCATTTTACAGATGAAGAAACTGAGGCAACCAAGATTAAATGACTTTCCCACGGTCAGACAACTAGTAAATGTCTGAGACTGGATTGGAATTTGCAAAGATGTATTTTTCTGACTCTGACTCTTTCAGGCACTCTATCCACTGCTCTACTTACCTGCCTGAAGCTCCTCTAACATCCTTCAATCTTTCCCTCAACAATTTTCAATATAATGCCTTAATTCAGGTGCTCCACTTTCTAGAAAAATCAGTCCAAAAACAGCTGTGTTGTAACAGATAGATCACTAGATTATAAAGCAGAAGACTTTGACTCAAACCCTAACTCTGTCACTTATTCCCTGCAGGATATTGGACAATTCATTGTCTATTGAGCCTCAGTTTCCTCATCTATAAGATAGGGTAAGCAGGAGATTGAAGGAAATTATCTTTAAAAACTCTTTTAATAATATTACTGTGCTATAAGAAATGATGAGCAGCATGGGTAGGATGAGATAACATTATAAAAATGACCATCCTACCCAAATTAATTTACTTATTTAGGGCCATACCTATAAAACTACCAAAAAACTTGTTTTATTGAATTAGGAAAAACTATAACAAAGTTCATTTGGAAGAAAAAAAGATCCAGAATATAAAAGAAAATAATGAAAAAAAAAACATGAAGGAAGATGGCCCAGCAGTACCAGATATTACGCTGTACTATAAAGTAGTGGTCATCAAAACAATATGGTACTACCCTTACCACTCTTCTACCAAGGAGCCATTACACAGAAGTTAAGGGTTTAAAAACAAACAAAAAAACAAACAAACAAAAAAAACAATATGGTGCTGGCTAAGAGAAAGGAGGGAGGATCAATGGAATAGGATTGGGAAAAGTGACCTCAGCAAGACAGTCTATGATAAACTCAAAAAGCCCAGCTTTTGGGACAAAAATCCTCTATTTGACAAAAACTGCTTGATTTAATTTGATCTACATTCTTACTCTAACAGTTCTTTCTCTGGAGGTGGATAGCTACTCTAAGCAATACAGTGAGTTAGGGACTTTTTTTTTGAGGGATTTAAGAAAAAGAAAATTGGAAAACAGTATGGGAGAGATTAGGTCTAGATCAACATCTCACACCCTGTACCAAGATAAATTCAGAATGGGTGAATGACATGAATATAAACAAGGAAACTATAAGTAAATTAGGCAAACACCGAATAGTATACTTGTCAGATCTCTGGGAAAGAAAGGATTTTAAAACCAAGCAAAAGTTAGAAAAAATTACAAAATGTAAAATAAATAATTTTGATTATATTAAATTAAAAAGTTTTTGTACAAACAAAACCAATGCAACCAAAACTAGAAGGGAATAAACAAATTGGGAAAAATATTTATAACACAATACTCTGACAAAGGTCTAATTACTCAAATATATAAGGAGCTAAATCAATTGTACAAAAAAATCAAGCCATTCCCCAATTGATAAATGGGCAAGGGACTTGAATAGGCAATTTTCAGATAAAGAAATCAAAACTATCAATAAGCACATGAAAAAGTGTTCTAAATCTCTTATAATTAGATAAATTCAAAGCAAAACAACTCTGAGGTACCACTTCACACCTTGCAGATTAGCTAACATGACAGCAAATGAAAGTAATAAATGTTGGAGGGGATAAGGCAAAATTGGAACATTAATGCATTGCTGGTGGAGTTGTGAATTGATCTAACCATTCTGGAGGGCAATTTGGAACTATACCCAAAGGGCTTTAAATGACTGCCTGCCCTTTCATCCAGCCATACCACTGCTGGGTTTATACCCCAAAGAGATCATAAGGAAAAAGACTTGTAAGAAAATATTTATAGCCTCACTCTTTGTGGTGGCAAAAAACTGGAAAAGGAGGGTATGTCCTTCAATTGGGGAATGGCTGAACAAATTGTGGTATCTGCTGGTGATGGAATACTATTATACTGAAAGGAATAATGAACTGGAGGAATTCCATGTGAACTGGAATGACCTCCAGGAATTGATGCAGAGTGAAAGGAGCAGAGCCAGAAGAACATTATACATAAAGACTGATATGTAGCACAATCAAATGTAATGGACTTTTCTACTAGCAGCAATGCAGTGACCCAGGACAACACTGAGGGACTTATGAAAAAGAACGCTAACCATATCCAGAGAAAGAATTGTGGGAGTAGAAACACAGAAGAAAAACAATTTTTTGATCACATGGGTTGATGCGGACATGATTGGGGATGTAGACTCTAAATGACCACCCTAGTGCAATTATCAATAATATGGAAATAGGTCTTGATCAATGACACATGTAAAATCCAGTGGAAATGTGTGTCAGCCATGGGGGGAGAGGGTAGAGAAAAAACATGAATCATTTAACCATGGAAAATTTTTCTAAAAATATAATAAAAAAAAAAAGAAATGATGAGCAGAATGGTTTCAGAAAGAGCTGGAAAACCTACATGAACTGATATAGAGTGAAATTAACAGAAACAGGAGAACATGGCACATAATGACAACAATATTGTATGATGATCAACTGTGAAAGACCTAGCTACTCTCAGCAATACAGTGAGTCAGGGACTTTTTTTCTGAGGGACTTAAGAAAAAGAATGCTATCACCTCCAGAGAAAGAACTGTTGGAGTAGGAATGTAGATCAAAGCATAGGATTTTTCACACTAATTTATTTGGACTTTTATTTGGAGGTTTTGGTTTTAAATGAGTATTCTCTAACAAAAATTAACAATATAGAAATACATTTGGCATAATAATACATGTATAACCCAGATTAAGTTGCTTGCCATCTCCAGAAGGGAGATGGAAAGGATGGAGGGAGACAATTTGGATCAAAAAACTTTCAGAAAACTTAGGTGGAAAATGGTTATTACATGTAATTGGTAAAATAAAATATTTTTTTAAATCTTCCAGTTATAAGTATGATATGCTGCTTCTAGTGAATTAAGAACTCAAAAATTCAAATAGAGCTAGAGCTACTAATAATGTCATGATGTTGGTGTTTTCCTTCCTGGCAGCCATATTTCCATGAGACAAAGAGAAACTTGAAAACTTTAAAGACTTTATAACTTCTTGCAATTTTACCTACTGCATGTATAACTCATTAAGAGTGTGGTCTAGTTCATGTTTCAAGTCCAAATCAGTTTTTTAACCTTTTGATTTAAAAGCACTGGAACAATAATGAATATATAACTTGACTTTGCCCATCATGGTTTCCATATATCCTGGGTCAGCATAACAAATTAAATGGAAATTTGTGGGGAGTTTTGTAGAAGCCACTGACAAAGTATGAAGACTGACAGATGAGGCAAAAAAAGTTTAGAAACTTAAAAATGCCTACTTAACCCAAAATTTACAATAAGATACTGTAAACACTCTATAAAAGAAAAAAACAAAGAATTCAGACTTTTCTGGTACAAATGGAGAGGCAAAAAATTTTATGAAGATTTTCTACATTGTATCCACCACATCCCTAACCCCTGATATGGAAGGGATAGCTGTACTTCGTCCTTTTTGTTTATTGTTACATGTCTCCAATTGCCATTGTTTAGTCAGTCAACAGTCAGTGGGTCAGCAAGCATTTATTTAGCACTTACAATGTGCCACAAACTATATAAAGTGCTAGAGACAAATCCAAGCAAAATGAAAGGCTCTGCTTTCCAAAAACTTAATGCTAAAATACAACACATAAAAGATAACTTGTAAAGGGAGGGGTGTGATGCTAAGGGAGTCCTTAATGAGGCATCATGTCTAAGTCCAAAGAATGAGGGATAGCTAGTCTTAGCAGTGAGGGGGTCCCTTGTCCAAAATGGAGGTTCTGGGAAAAAACTCCAAAATTGGAGAAGGAGACTACAAGAGATAGTGAGGAGGTAGCTGAAGCATGATGGCTAATTCAGAAAGTTTCTCTGATCTTTTAAATTGTTTACTTAGCTGTATTTTAAGGCTGCTTTTTTTTTCTTTGTAAAGCTAATTTTAACTACATTTCAATGAGTGTCTTTACTGTAGAAAGTGTGAATAAGGTAGAAACATAGTGGCATTTTTGACTATTCAGAATTTAGCTGGCTAAGAAACTTTATTTCATTAATTATCTTTATTAATAAACTCAAACAAAACAGAAAAAAAAGACAAACCTGTGGATAATTTTTCTGGGCTAGAACCACAACCTAACTCTTTATCTCCAGCAGTGAGGTCCTTCAGAACATTATCTAATTGACCTATATAAAATTATGAAGAGTAAAAGTACTAGAACATTATATACAGTAACAGAAATATTGTTTGAAGAATGACTTGTTCATTTTCACCTCCAGAGAAAAAAATGATAACTAGAAGAAAGCAAGACATAGTTTTATATATACATATATCGTTTTGTCAAATGATGATTTCTCTAATGAGGGGAGAGGAGGAAGGGAGGGAGTTACCTGGGTATTTTATATAATGAGCAAATTAATTAATTTCATTTTTTAAAAAAGAACATTCCCTATAATCCTCCCATTGAACCCAAGTTCATTAGGATGCCCCAACACCCTTCAGAACTTCCCTCAAAGTGCCTTGATTCAGCTGTTCATTTTCTGAAGTCATGATGTCTGGAAGCAGAGGCATGTTGGATTGAGGAACAAGATTGGGAGGAAGAAGACCATTATTCAAGAAAATTCCACCCCAATACTTTCTACTGCAATACTTATGAGAGAAGAATAGAGACAGTGAAATCAAGGAAAATCATGTCCTAAGATGGCCCCAGGGATTAAAAAAAAAAGGAATAGTGAAAGAGAATCAATTCTACCAATTCCCAAAACAAGAGGATGTTTGCTCAGTCACCTTCCCAAGTAACACTTGCTGGCTTCATAGCATTATGACATTAAGCAACACACACACACACACACACACACACACACACACACACACACACGCACACACACACACACACACATCACATAGGCAATCGATGCTGTTAATAAACAAGTATTTTTACAAACTATGTACTGTTGCCAAGCACTAGAAATGCAAATGCAAAGAATAAATGAATCTCTTCTCACAAACAAATTTAAGACAAACAAATGCACACATAATACACATGATGCACTTTTTGACCTAGCAACAACATTAGGTTTATCTCCTGATGTGATTAGGAAAAAAGGAAAAGAATCTACATGTTCTAAAATATTTGTAACAGCTCTCTTTGGCAAAACAGTGGAAATTAAGAGGATGTGCACCAGTTAGGGAATGGACAACAAGTTGTGGCATATGATTGTGATGGAATACTACTATGCCCTAAGAAATGAGAAGCAAGTTAATTTTTTAAAAAGCATGGAAAGACGTACATGAAATTATGAAGTGAAATGAGCAGAACAAAGAGAACATTATATACAACAGAAATATTGTTTGAAGAATGACACATATGTGTTTCTAGATAAATAACGGATAAATAGAAATAAACAAAACATAGTTTTATGTATATATGCATACATATACTTTTTGTCAAATAATATCTTCTCTAATGGGATGGAAGTATTTACTGTAACAAACTAAATATTTTCAAACAGATAAAGTAAATAAATGCAAATATGTAGATAACTAAATACAAAGTAGTTTGAGAGGGAAGACATTAACAATTAGAAGAATTAGAAATAATGTCAGGCAGAAAATAGTTCTATATATGAACAGGGAAAAGAGGGTCTCTTTAAAAAGGAAGTGCCTTTTGAGTGTGTGTCATAACCAATGAAAAGGCATGGGGAAGGAAGACAGAATGTTGTGTGTGAGGCTCCATCTAAGCATTCTGGCTAGATTGCAGAGGAGGGGGTGGGGTAATGTCCAATAAATCTGGAAAGATAGATTGAGGCCAGTTTGTGAAAGGCTTTAAAAGCTAAACTGAGAAGTTTATATTTTATTCTAGGGGCAATAGAAAGACATTGGAATTGATTGAGTTGGGGAGTCACATGATCAGATTTGCACTTAAGGGAAATTACTTTGGCAGCAGTAGGTAGGATGAACTGGAGTGGTGAGATACATAAGATAGGGAGACCAATTAGGAGGCTATTGCAATAATCCAGGCTAGAAATCATAAGGGTCTAAACTAAGAAATTAGCCCTGTGAATGGAGAGAAGAGACCCATGCAAAAGTTGGGAAGAAAGGATGAGAATCTGACATCTGGCTAGATATGTGGAGTGAAAGATTCAAGAAATGGAGAATGATGCTACAAATAAGAACTCAGGAGACTGAAAGAATGGCCATGACTTTGACAGAAATAGGGAAACTAGGAAGAATGGAAGCTTGGTGAGGAAACATCCATTTTGGACATGTTGAGTTTGAGATGTCTCTAACAATTTGGGATGCAGAACTAAAACTCAGTGGAGAGACAAGGCTTGGATAGTCAGATATGAGTGTGTGCGTGTGTGTGTGTGTGAGTGTGCCAATTACTCACTAATATCTGCAAGACAGTTAAGGGGATGATAGTTAAATCCATGGGTGCTAATGAGGTTTCCAAAAGAGAGGTTATAGAAGAAGAAAAGCTAGGATAAAACCTTAAGAAATTCATATAGTTAGGGGACATGGTATAGATGGTGAGCTGGCAAGGAAGTAGGAGGAAGAGTGATCAGACAGGTAGGAGGATGTTTTAGTAGTGTCAGTTCTACTGGTGTAACTACCTACAGTGCCTGGAAAGCACTGATTTTTGCCTCAACCACAGCAGGAACGGATTCTCTTTTACTGAAGCACACGCTTAAGACTCCATCTCTGATGTTGACAGTCAAAGACCCTAGTCAATATTTATAGATCCAAAACACAAAAAGAGTTCCTTATTGCTGAGGCACAAGGTTGAGACCCCTAAAGCTTGCCAGTCTGAACCACTCTCTTATCTTACTCAGGATATTTTGAAGGCTGCTAAATGTTCAAGTCCAAATCTTGGTCATATGTCTGTGGATCTAGCAAAATGATTAAACTTCAAGGTCTCCACAGCCAAGCCCTTGCATTCAAGTCCTGAATCTCAGCACCAGGTCCATCAGGGATAGTTATGTTGCTGGCTGGCTAAGGGATTTCTAAAAACACTGACTTCTAAGCTAAAAGGAGGTTCTCTACCATTGGAACATGAGCTTTAGTGGACTGACTCTTACTAGCTCTAGGATGATTGGGAAGTGGCAGAGAAGCTTCTTCTATCTCCACACCATATATTCTGCACCTCTAGTCAGTGACTCATGGAGTAAAGGAAGTATCTGTGGCCCTGACTTGGCCTATTGTCCATCCAGTTGGTTTGTTTGGATTCTGCAAAGAAGAGACAACTCCAAGAGTCACTGTTGGGGCTTTATTAGAGGCACATTGAAACTTAGCATTACCAGTAATCATGGGTAGGCAACAATAGTTCCAAAGGAAGTCAAACATAGCACAGTGAAACTTAATTTGGGATGAGAAAGGAAGAAAGGTAGAGCCCAAAGAGTCCCATAATTTAAGTGATCCCTGAGGGACAAGGAAAGAGATCTCTAGGCATTAGCCAAGAGTTGAAGACCATCAAGTCAAGGGACTGTCAGTAATTGCTCTGCTGACTGGGTTTTCGATGTGATTCATATAAGATCGGTTTTTGTTTTGTTTTTGTTTTTTCTGAGGTATTCTCCATACTGGCCATCAAGATGGGTTTCAAAGGCTTCACTTCAAAGTGAGAATGAACCATTTCTCCCTGTATATCTGAGTCACTATAAGTCTTATCTTCAGATGCAGGGTGCTGAAGGGCCACCCAATGTCTCAGCCTCAAGGCCACCAGGGCAATGCCAGTTTTATGAATAGAATGGTAGCTTATCAGGGTGCACTGTCAAGGGAGGCCAGAACATGAAAGTATATAACAAACCAAGTAATTTTCCAGAGTATATTTAAACCACATTAAAAACCAAAGTCATAAGCTGGGCCCCAAATAATGAGATAAGGTTTGGAAAACATTAGAAAATTACTCAGTTTACAAAATCAAAAGATCACACAGAGAAACATTTTTACTATGGAGAAAAAGAAAGAGAAAGAATCCAGGAGCAAACATGGTCAACAATGTCAAATACAGTAGATAGATAGAGAAGAAGACTGACAAAAGACTATCATATATAGTAAGATATCACCAGTTAACTTTGAAAATAGTACTTTCAGTTGAAAGATAAAATTGGAAGCCAGATTTCAAAGGCCTAAAGAGGAAATAAGAGAAAAAAGGGAAACTTTGAGTGTTGACAGATTTTTCTTTTTTAAAAAAATGTTTTTCAATTAACAAGTATTTATTTTCTCTCCACCTCCTTCCTACTGGAGATAAAGGGGAAAAAAGAAAGAAAATCAAATCCTTTGTAACAAATATACATAAGCAAAACAAATTTCAAGGAGTTTCCTGGAAAAAGGAGAAGTACAATGATATCATGAGGGTATGGTAGGGTCTATTGTTCTTTAAGGAAAAAGATTTAAGGATGTTTGAAGTTAGTTGGGAAGGAACAAATTGATAGGAAGACACTAAAGATTGAGGAGGTATAATTGAAGATGCAATCTTGTGGGTAAGGCAGAAATGGGGTGGAATCAAGTGGACATGGAGAAAGATTGGTCCTGACAAGGAGAAGAGCAACCTCTTTCTCAGAAATTGATGGAAAGGAAGTGAGAACAGTAGAAGAGGTCAAGAGGATTCAAAGTGAAGAGAATGAAAGAAGGAAAAGCTCATGGTGACTTCACAGTGGCTTCAATTTTTTTAGACTTCTGGCTTCCACAAAGAAGTGCATGAGGAGAAGAAGATGAACTGCTATGTTGGTAACAGGAGGAACTATTCCTTTTCTATTCTTAAAGCCCACCTTACTGCCATCCATATGATTACTCATTGACATAGTACCATATTTGGACTTATAAATCCTTCACATTAGGAAATCCTATACTTTTCTCCTTGTGCCTCAATGTTTCCCCTTTACTTTGTACAATAGTTTTCCTTTTTTGTCTTATAGAATAATGGAGTTTCAAGGTTAGAAGGAGCCTCTGTGGCCCTCTAGCTGAACTTGAATCCAGAAAAGGAATCCTCACTATAATAACCTTAACAAGCTTCTGCCTAAAGCTCTCTAATGAGTTATAATATATTCCCATTTAGATATGGAGATGGCATAGTGGATAGATCACTGGCCTTGGAATCAGAAAGACATCTTAATCAATTCAAATCTGGCCTCTGACACTTACTAGCTGTGTGATCCTGGGCAAGTCACTTAACTGTGTTTGCCTCAGTTCCTCATCTGTAAAATGAGCTGGAGAAGTAATGGTAAACTACTTTAGTATCTTTCGCAAGCAAACCCCAACTGGGTTTATAAAGAGTCTAAAATGACTAAACAACAAAACTATTCCTACTTGGGACAGTTCATTCTACACAAAGGTAAGGACAATTATTAGAAAATTTTATTTTTTTTCCTGACATTAAATTTAAATTTGCTCTTTGTCCCATTAGTTCCAGTTGGCACTGCTCCAGGGTCAGTTCTTCCCTAGGTTTTCTTGTTACAAAGCCTTCTTGCAAGCATGCACTTCTCAGCCAATTAGCATCTACTACTTATTTACTTTATTTAATATCATTTTCATTAGAATCTCACTATGGACCAAGCATGCCCCTGATTCTGGACCCATCCCAACAACTAATCAGTTTTTCAAAAGCCTTTCCAACACAGAAGACTACAAATTATAATTATATTCCCTCTTTCAAGATAGATCACCACTACTTAAAAATATGAATGCATAAAATAGATATTTTCAGAGATGCACATTAACTTTTAAAAAGGATTTACTACAGTTCTAGTGTATTTAAGCTGTGATTCATTTTATAAAAATTTAATTTATACAAAACTTCAGGTGCACATCTATTACATAAAATTGGATGTAAGGGAGATGATCTTTCAGAGACCTAATCACAGAAATGGGGATGGTAATGAGATGTTAAACTAACAAAAAATTCAGCCATACCAGGTGATCCCTATATTCACTACAGAAAATATCCCTTGAGTCTCCTTCCAGAGAAGAAGTAGTGTCATAGAATGAAAAATGATAGGTCATGCCTCTGGGTGACATTGAAAAGTTAATTCAGAGAGTTTAAGAGAGGTTTGAGGATGAACCAAGCTCCAGATGAAACATACAGAAGATGCATGGAGTTGGAAAATGGGACTCAGTGAGAAGTCAAATGGAGGTAGGAATATGGTCAGAGGCAACCATCACAAAGGAAAGGTACCAGGACTCTGGGATCAAGGATGCTTGGGAAGACTGGAAACAATGGATGTTGTTAATACCATTCTTTACTATAGAACCCAAGGTCATGATCCCGAATCATTTCCTTTCTCCTTTTTGACTACCTTGGAGAATCCTAAATCGTTTCTTTCTAGGCACAGGGAAATCTCTCTGCATTCATTCATTTTGTTTATTTTTTTAATATTTTATTTTTTAGAAAAATTTTCCATGGTTACATGATTCATGTTTTTACTTTCCCCTTCACCCCCTCAAACTCCACCCCCCCCATAGCTAATTCACATTTCCACTGGTTTTAACATGTGTCATCAATCAAGACTTATTTCCAGATTATTGATAGTTGCATTGGTGTGGTCGTTTCAAGTCTACATCCCCAATCATGTCCTCCTCAACCCATGTGTTCAAGCAGTTGTTTTTCTTCTGTGTTTCCACTCCTGTAGTTCTTCCTCTCATTCATTCATTTTAAAGTATTATTTTTGTCTTTATAAACAATGTTAATGATAAACTCTTGCTATCCTGGGAAATTTTATTGCAGGGAAAAAAGAATCTCTAGAGAAAAGAAAGAAAGAGAAATCTATCACTGAGATATTTGCCAGGATAATATCTCTAGTTAGGGGGCTCAACACTACAAAATATAGAAAGAATTATAGATGATTGGATACCATGTGCCAGAGCAAAGGAAGAATATTTATAATGGAAAACTGTTGTAGACAATTAAATAGTAGTAGATAAGAGTGTTCATTACACTACTCCTCAACAACTACAGAGGTACTAAATTTGTTCACTTAGAAATTGTTTTCAATCTATTGGAATTAAACACCCAGGAAACAGTAGAGCATAACAAAAGAGTGAACTTAGTAGTATCTAGACAACCTGGATTCAAATCTTGTCTTGGTCACACCCTAGCTATCTACTATTGGTCAAGTCATTCATCCTGAGCTTCAAATTCCTAACATATAAAATGAAGGTAGACTTGATTGCTTTTGAGCTAGCTTTAAGTCTATGACACTAGAGCTCCCATAAATATCTGGGCCTGAGGTTTTAACAGGTTCCTGAGGCATTTGTTCTACAAGATTTGCATAAACATACAATTAAGAAGATCCAGCTCAATAATTTAGTAACAATAGATTAAATGCATATTCGTAGACCCCATGTGTCAAAAGAACTTGAACTAAAGTTATTCCTGGAGAATGATTTTCTCTCCACTAAATTCAGCTGCTTCTCATGTTTGGATTTTTAAAGTCCTCATCCTTCTCTACCTCACTGTTCATTCACTCTTTTAATTCAGGAATTTAAAAAAAATTGGGGACCTGACTATCCAAAAAAATTCTAAGTATTAGTGTTGAGATAGCCACTGGAAGAACTGCTACTTAACAGGAAAATGACCTATGTGAACAGACTTTCCAGATTACTGGACTGTATTAATGGGGTTACAACCTGGAGGGTAATGGATAAAAGGCAGATCTCAAGTCTTACCTAAATCATATAGATTACTGAGAGACAGTAGCTACACTTAACCTCAGGGTTTCAGATAACTCTCTACAACTATGTTACAGAAGTGTGCTAGTAAATAGGAGTAACACTTTTAAATCTGCATTTTTAACCTGCATTGTTAACTCCATCACTTTCTAAAGTCAAGATTCAACAAAACAATACATCAAGTCCTGATTTTTAAATCACTTTGGCATTTGCCAATTTCCAAGGTGTAATGCTCGCACTGAAAATTTAACAATCAGCTCTCATGAGCCAATACAAATTGGCCCTAGTTCACCACTGATCACAGACGAAATCTGCATTTGTTGAGACTTTCCACACCGGGAGTTCTCTACAGCATCATAGGCCTAGGGAACATGAAAATAAAACCACTTTCTGCTGTGCATTCCCAGAGAATGTCTCCTAAGAGCCTATGGTTTCTACAACAGTTTTTAAAAAGTGAGAGAGAGAATATGCAGGAGAAATTTGATATGAATTTTTGGGAAAAGGTGTGACATTTCACAGTTCCAACAATTAAATTCACACAAAGAGAATGGAAAAATATTGGAATACTCATTCCCCTGGTGCATGGTGAGCAAGCTCCCTGACTCAGAGAACTATATTGACTTCTAGACCTGAAGTTTGTCTTAGATATCAGGAAAAGAATGACTGTCCCTGTCTGCCACTGGCTATGGTATAAGCATTCCATTTGGGGAAATGAAGAAGGAAGCCTGCACCAATGGTAGTTGTGTAGGCTAGCTAGGTTGGGCTAACCCCCTCCTCTCTCATTTAATAGCCCATGCTGCTGAATGGGAAAAACAAAACACCCAGAGTCTAACTTTGCTCTAGAAAGTAGTCTCTTTTCTTGCCCATTTGCTGACTTAGTATTTGATCCTTTACCTAGAATTCATCTCTTTCCCTCTGGACCCCATTTGCTGTTAGGACTTTTGACCCATTTCTATTATATGCCAAAATATCTTTGCTCCTGGTTCTGAACTCTACTTAACTAAACTAGTACCAACCTTACCTTTAGGATTCAGAGGAAATCTATTGCTCCAGTCTAGTGACTATCAACTGCCCTGAACACCTAGAAATCCAGCACCTGGAAGGGGGCCTGATGGCTCTAATCTTGACCTACTACCTTTACTCACCCTCACCCTGTTCTGCCTGAAACTAATCCTTGCCTGAGGATCAGCAAAGGCTTATTGCAAAAAAAGGGGGATTTGAGTTGGAGTTTAAAGGACAGCAGGCCAGGCATGGTGACACATGTCTAAAATTCCTGCAACTAGAGAAAGCTGAGACTGCTGGATCACTTGAGCATGAAAGTTCTGAGCTGAGGTGGAGTTCAAGTCAAACAGAAGTCTTGGTGAAATCTGATACTAGTAAATCCCCAGGAGCCATCGGGCTGCATATAGAAGCATAAACCAAACTGGGTCAAAAACAGAGTGAGCCATGCTGATCAGCGTCTCAGATTAATCATTATACATCCAGCCTGTGTACAATGGGGAGAGCTGGTCCCCAAAATATAGCATGACACAACAACATAGGAGGATGTATAATAACAGGGGGTTGTAGGGCATTCTAAGCATCGGGGACAATATAAGAAAAGGCAAGGAAATGTGAAAGTATAAGGCATCTGTGGACAGTGGGAACAGGAAGGAAGACAGAGAGTTACCTGGTCAAGGTATAGTTAATGGAGGAAAGTAATCTTTGAGGACATGAGAAAGGGAATGCAGGACACATTTTTAGAATGTCTGGCAAAGGAGTTTGAACTCTACTCTGTAGACAATAGGAGACCACAAAAGATTTTGAGGAAAAGTGACATGACCAGATCTACTCATAGAAAAAATAAGTCTACTAGTGGTTTGAAGAAAAGATTGGCATGTTGCATTGCTGACAATATTGTCCAAAGAAAGTGAAAGATGGAAAGAAAAGCAATATATGTGGAATAATTCATAATAAATAACCCTTTTAGGATAGGAAAAAAACTAAAGATTAAGTAGGTGTCTATTGATTAGGGATGGCTGAACAAGCTATAGTGTACAAATGCAATGAATATCATTTCATCATGAGAAATGACAAATATGAGGAATTCAGAGAAACATAGAAGCTATATGTAATTGTGCCAAATGAAGTAAGCGGAACGCAGAAAATAATGTGCAGAGTGACTACAATAAGATAAATGAAAAAGAACACTGGAATGAAGCAGAAAGCTATGCAATTATAACGACAAATCTTGGGTACTAAGAAGACATAAGATGTGTCTCCCTCCTTTCATTGGAAAAGTAAGGATCTATGAGTTCTTAATGTTGGATACACTATGAGATGTGGTGATCACAGCAGTTGATTTTTTGGTTAGTTGTTTTTCTTTGTTACAATGGCAGACATGTGCATATATTGAAAGGTGACTAGACTGTAAAAACAAATGGCAAAAATAAAACATCTAGTGGTGATGTTGTCCTTCATACTCCAAGAGGATCAAAAAGGCATCACTATGCCACGATCAGTGTATAATGTGTCTAATGGTAGTTCTCAGATCCATACGATCTTAGAAAGTTCAATCAGAGATCATAATAGTATGGACAAATAATATGAACAAATAATCCTTATGAACATTTGGGTTGGATATATCTCTAAATTTGTGCATCTCACATTTCTTTAGAGCTACTGAAATTCTGCTTTGCTCCTTTGATACATCACAGTCTTGTGCCAATGTCTCCCATGTCAAACAATCAATACTAAAGTTCTTCAAAGAAACCTTAAGAATTTCCTTGTATCACTTCTTCTGACCTCCATGTGAGTACTTGTGTGAGTTCTCAAAAAAATAGTCTTTTAGGCAAACACACATTGGCAATGAAACAATGTGGCAAGGTCATCAATTATGCTCTCTGTAATGAAATCCAAATACTTTGTAATTTGGCTCAAAAAAAGACCTCAGTGACCAGTATCTTATCTTGCCAAGTGATCTTCAGAATCTTCCTAAGACGATTCAAATGGAAGAGATCTAGTTTTCTGGCATGGTGCTAGTATATTATCCAGGTTTTACAGACATATAACAATGAGGTCAGCATGAGGACTTTGTAGACTTTCAGTTTGCTAGGCAGTCTTAATTCTGCTCTCCTATATTTCCCTTCTAAATCTCCCAAATATTGAGGGGACTCTAGCAGTGCATGTCAGACTCTCATCATCTATATGGTCATTTCTGGAAAGTATATTGCCAAGGTAAGTGAACTTATCCACAGCATTCAAAATTTCTCCATTTGCTGTAACCAGTGGTTCCAGATATAGGTGGTGTGGTGCTGGTCAATGGAGAACCTCTATTCTGTTTTCTTGGTGTTGTTATAAATATAGCTTCCAAAAAGTTTTGCAATAGAGGAGATGTGGGAAAATGGAGACACTAATACCCTGTTGGTGAAGCTATGAACTGGTGAAGCTATGAACCATTTTGGAGAGCAATTTAGAATTATATCCAGAGGGTTATAAAACTGTATATATCCTCAAGAAAGTCAGGGAAAACAAACTTTCTTTTCAAAAATATTTATAGCAACTTTCTTTGTGGTGGCAAAGACCTGAAATCTAAGAGGATATCCAGCAACTGGGGGATATCTAAACAAATTGTGGCATGTGACTGTGATGGAATGGTATACACCAGGCTATTTTTTTTTAAAAATTAAAACTTAGAAAGAATTACACAGGATAATGAAGAGCAAAATTAGTAGAACCAAGAGAACATTATGTAGAGCTACAGATTTAATACTTGAAGAATAACTTGTCAATGTTACCTCCAGAGAATGAACTGAAAAATGAAAACATGAAAGACATAATCTATATATACAAAATTGTGTAGCAAGGAAAGGAAGAAATGAAATAGGACAATACTTGGTTGACATAGAAAAGTCCTGCTTTGTTAATATTAGGAAAGTTGTGGTTTCTTAATATTAGGAGGACATGATCATATGTATAGCCAGATAAGAAAGAATTTATGACGAGAGAAACATTAGAGGTGTATGTAAGAGGGGGTGACTGCCAAGAAGCAGAAGTCAATGGGATCAAGGGTTACCAGTAGAAGGATTAGGATTATACTTGGTAGTATGGATTCTTCTTCCATGACCAAAGGACTGATAACCGTTGTTAGACTTCAATGGATTTGTTATGTTTCAAATGTATCCTAAGAATGTACATTGAAAACTAACAAAGAATATATTAGCAGGGAATGAGGAATGGAGGTGGAAAGACCTGTGAGTAGTGTATTGAAATAATTTAACTGGGAACTATACTAGGGCAGGAGCAACAGGAATAAAGGAATGGATTTCTATTACAGATGTAGAATTGATGGGACTAGATAATTGATTGTGCTACTTCATTATTATTCTTGGTAAGTATAATGAAGGTCTAGAGGACCCAACATAAGTTATGTGCCTTAGGAGCCTACCTTGTCCCCTACCTCACCCTCCACTTCCCAGTTCTCACTAGTTTTGAGGTAGCCAGCAAGCTAAACAAAGACTTCCATTCCTTCAACCCTGACAGAATGAACCCACTCCAATCTTTAGGCCTGCTAGCCCCTTCCAAGCAGACATTAGCCTTTGGACAGTCATGACCACTCGCACGATTTGGATGATGAGGTAGCAACCAAATATAATGCTTCTGGTAAAATGGTAGACCTCAGAGTCTTACCATCTATTCTATTCTGCCACTCCTTCCTAAGGACTACCAGACCTTCACATCTGCACTGATGCTAGCACCTCCAGATTCTCAGGCACTTCCTTCTGATTCTCTAGTGCTATATGGTACAGTGGGGAGCTCATTGGCTTTGGCATCAAAGAACTTGAGTTCTAATCCTACTTTCCTTTCAACCTGTGAGATTTGGGGCAAGTCAGTTAATATCCCATATCTATTTCCTCACCTGTAAAATGAAGATATTGGAGTAGATAGTATCTAAGATGCAATTTCAATTTGAAATTTATGATCCTTTGATTTTGGACACTGTCATCCACTCTGCCACTAAACTCTATGGACCATCAGCCTCTTTATTTTCCTTGGAGCTAAATCTTCTTAATTGTGTTGTCTTCCTCTTCCAAAAGAATGTGAGAGCAAGAACTGTCTTCATTTTCTCTTCCTTTTTTTTTTCAGAGCTTAGCATAGTTCTTGGCACATAATAAAACACTTGATGGTGTTTTTCCATTCATTCACTCATTCAGCCTGTCAAGAAGTCAGGCATGATGATTATAACTCACTTCATTTCTCTTACCTCCTTTAATCCTCATAACATTCCATGAAATAAGTAGCGCATGCATGACTAGACTCATTTTATAATTAAGGAAACAAGTTCAGAGAATTGAAGTGACTTGCCCAAGATCATCCATTTAGCAAATGGCAGAACTAGGATTCAAGCCTAAGTCTATATTCCAACAATGGGAGACATATCCTTTTGATTGAAATGATAGGTTTCTGACCTTGTGGGTCTTTTCCTATATAAATATAAATGGATTTTCCCATTAGATTCCCCAAAGAAAATGCATGTGAAAGGTCTAGATTAGCATAAGGATAGGTCCAACCATAAGTTGTGACCTGATATACCTCCCCCCCTTCCTTTTGGAATTAACTATATTCATCATCAACAAATGTTAATTAAATAACTACTGCTATTCAGAGATTCAAAGGGGTCATAGAACAAGGAATTTGCATTCTAGTTGGAAGAAGCTGACCAGACATCCATATGCAGAGATAAGTACCTATCATGTACAAAGGAGCACAGACTAAATGGAACATCCTCTAACTACTTTTGTGCCATTTGAGTCAAAAAGAAAAAGAGTCTCCTATGCATTCCTTTTTTTCCCCAATGAATTGAGTTTCCTCCCAGAAAAGACATATCAATGTAATGAAAAGGGATTGAACTAAGGGTAAGTAATGAGAGATCTTAACTGGGTCTCCATTTCTTACCTTGGACTGGTCATTCTAACTTTCTGATCAGGGTCTTCATGGAACAGAATCTGGTTAGACTACATGAGCACTACAGCCCCTTCCAAGCCCAGTATTCCATAATTCTAGGACCCATGCTGTATTAGAAAACAGCAGCCTTGGACTATGTTTCTGACACTCAGGACAAGCAGTTTATCCAAATACAGTTTAAGGCTGTAGCAAGAACACTGGATCTAGAATCATAAAGACCTGAGTTCAAATCCTGCCTCAGACATTTAACTGTGTAATGCTGAATAAGTCTTTTAACTTTTGCCTTCCTCAGTTTTCTCTTCTCTAAAATGGGGATAACAACTAGATAGAATAGCATCTACTTCTAGAGTTTGTTGAAGGATAAAGTTTATAAAGTTCTTTAAATTCTAGTTTCCGTAGTGTTATTGTTGTTGTTGTTGTTGTTGTTGTTATTCTCCAAAGGGAAGCAACTAAGGGAGAAACTAATCAATATCCTCATCTTGTTTGCATTCAAACTGCCCATCAGACAACCTGTTCTTACTAACCCTAGTAACATAATAAATCATCCTCATCTCATATAGGTTTTAACATTCATGATTTACATAAATGTTTTATTTGTACCTCAAAATAGCCCCTCAAGATAGGTGCTTTTATTGTTCCAGTTTTATACAATTCAGAGGGGTTGAGTAATTTGCCCAAGGTTGCAGAGCAAGAAAGTGCTGTCTGAGATGAAATTCAATTCAAGGTTTTCCTGACTGAACCCAGCATTCAATACTCTACCTTAACTTGTTAAGGCAAGCCCATTAATTCAGAAGATTTTTGCCCTCTGTCATACCCAGGACAGAGTTAGTGTCTAGGGGTTAGCCAAATAGATTTGTGGTCAACCAGGACATTAAGGCCATGCCAATGAGAAGGGAACAAGTTAAGCTTAGATAAAACTGGAATAAGAAAGAATTTTGTCCATTCGTGACAAAGATGAATTATCCAGAGACAAGGTTTTGGAGTTTTCAGATTCCTCTTTATTGAATGAGGTGATTCATCAGTCATATACCCATCTAAATTTAAGGGGCTGATGTCTCTGCTGTCTACCTCTGCTTAGAGATAGTAGCCTTTGTACAAAGTAATGCTGCTGCCTGCTGAAACTAATTTAAAAGAATGTGGAAAGCAGGACTGGCCTCACACAGCCAAAAATAAAAATACATGGGCATCCATGAAGAAATTGAGTGCCATGAATTGGATGAACCCTGTGCAGAATTTAGCTCTTCTTTGTTATCTTCCTATCTAACCTTTCACCTTTCTTCCTGATAACATTGTAGATTCTATTTGATCCTGGGGCTAACCTCTGCTTCTCATCTGGACACTACCTTCTGTCTCTATGACTCTTCAGCTTAGTATCCCTGACAACCAGGTCTGAAGCCACAAGTCCATTGAGAACTCCTCCCTGTGAGGAAACATTCCAAAGGTACCCACTCCTTGCCACTGAGTCCTTCCTGACACTTTAACACATTTCCCCAAGCCTTGGTTTAGCAATTATCTTTCTCTGTGGTATCCATTTTCAGTTCTTTCAAATTGGAGGTAGTAGGGATAAGAGGAAGGCCAAAAAGGAAATACAAAATGTAAACTAACTTTAAGGATAGATGAACATTTTTGCACTGAAACTTTTCTTTCCAAGGTCATTAATAACTTTTCCATTGCCAAGTCTAATATCCTCTTTTGGAGTCCTTGACCCTCTTGACATCTATCTTTCTAATTAAATTTTTACAAGATGGAACCTGTAATATTCCAAATTCTCCTGTTTATATTAAAGGTATGAAAAGGTATGACTATTCTTCTATACTATAGGTCCATAACCTTAGCATCCCCTTCAGTTCCTCAATTTCCCTCACTTCATCTATCCCATCAATTGCCAAATTTTATCCTTTCTACCTCCACAATATCTCTCTAATCTGACTGCTTCTTTCTACCCACACAACTATCACTTCAAAACAGGTCCCCATCACTTCTCCCCTAGATTATTGCAGTGGCCTCCTTATTGATCTTGCTGCCTAAATTCTCTCCCTACTCCTGTCCATCCTGTATATACTGCCAAAATGATTTTTCTTAAGCATCTGACTGTTTTTCTCCTCTAGTCAATAAATTCTAGTGGCTTTCTGTTGCCTATAGAATCAATTATAAACTCCTCTGTTTGTAAAGCTCTTCACAATCTTGCCTCAACCTGTCTTTCCAGCTTCATTGGACATTACTTTCCCTCTCACATTCTAAAATCCAGCCAAACTGGCCCTCTTTCTATTCTCTCACATATAATACTCCATCTCCAGGCTCCATGCCTTTGCAATCATCCATCATGTGTGGAATGCGGTCCCTGCTCTCCTCTGCCTCATAGAATCCTTCTCTTTCTTCAAGATGCTCCTCTTCTCCATGAAGTCTTTCCTGATCCCCTCAAATGTTAATGCACTCCCTATCAAAGTACTTTGTATTTAATTACTTAATGTCTGTTTATACACATTCTCATCGTATTTACTCTGTCTATGCTTACTAATGAATATCCTTATATCTCCCATTAAAATATAAGCTCTGGAGGACAACTAGGTGACTCAGTAGACAAAGCAACCAGGCCTGGAGTCAGGAGGAGGACCTAGGTTCAAATTTGGGCTCAGACACTTCCTAGCAGTATGACTCTTGGGCAAATCACTTGCCCTTCTTTGCCTAGAGTTGTTCCTAAGACAGAAAGCAAGAGTTTTGTTTTATTTTTTAATGTAAGCTCTTTATGAATACAGACTGTTTTCACTTATTATATTTGTATCCTTGGGGGCTGCCATGTTATCTGGCATATAGCAAGTACTCAGCAAATACATCCTATATCAACCCACTTCAATACTTTCATTCAGACTATCCTCTATCCTGGAAACTTTCTTCTCATTCATCTCCCTATTGAAATTCAACTTTCTTTCAAGCCCCAGTTCAGAATTTATCTATTTTATGAAGTCTTCCTTGTTCTCCCAAATTAAAAGTACTATTTTCCTCCTCATATTTTCAAAAAAACACTATTCCTTTGTCCCAACAACAATCTAGATAATATAATACTCATCTGGGTACATTAATAGCCTCTGCTCTGGTAAAATTTTTTTTTATTTCTGTATCCTCAACATCCCTCCAGAGTCTTACACATAGTAGGAAATTAATGAATGCATACTTGTTTGAACAATGCCTACCAGTAGTTGGCATATAGATACATAGAGATAGATGGAGAGATGAAAGAAAGAAAGAAAGAAAGAAAGAAAGAAAGAAAGAAAGAAAGAAAGAAAGAAAGAAAGAAAGGAAGGAAGGAAGGAAGGAAGGAAGACAGAAGGGCAAAAACTAGGCAAACAGAATTAAGTGACTTGCCTGGGCCACACAGCTAGGAAGTGTCTGAGGCTATATTTAAACAGAGGTCCTCCCCCCAACTCCACTCCTGGCACTCTAACCACTGTACTTCCTAGCTGCCCTGACTTATTTATTAATACCTAAGAAGCTACCTTTCCTGAGTTCTTCCAAATCTGGTCAGTCCTTCAAGAAATTGCCTCTTTTTGTTATGTTTCTGTTTTGGTGTTTTTCTTCCTCCTTTAGTACTACTTGAATTCCAATAAGGAACTTAAACCTCCAGGAGAGTGGCCTGAGTCACTGGCTTTGCTATCTACTTGGGAGTTCTCCTCTTTATGTAAACTTGCTTTTGCCTAGGAGTCTGGTGTGAACGAACCCAAGAGGGTCATCTCCATTGCTCTCTGGCCTTCCCAATGGAATCAGTGTCTGTTCTTCCCCATTCCTCCCTTCTCAGGCCATGAAATAGAAATGGGTACCCCACTTCTTTGCAGAGCTCAGAACCTCTTTTCAAATCTCTACTGGATGCTGTCTTTAATCACTTGAGCCAAAGATTTATCAACACTGGATTTCCTTTTATATAAAGGGAAAATAGGTCCATATGTAATAACAGTAATAATAAGTAGTTGGGGAACAAATCATTTGTAAAGAAACAGCTGCTGAGCTGCTGTGATGGAGAAAAGAATCAGTTCCTTCTCCTGAGCTC
>NC_058132.1:347177132-347185079 GCF_016433145.1 Gracilinanus agilis | reverse complement strand
AAGAAAGAAAGAAAGAAAGAAAGAAAGAAAGAAAGAAAGAAAGAAAGAAAGAAAGAAAGAAAGAAAAGAAGGAAGGAAGGAAGGAAGGAAGGAAGAAAATTGATAGATAGAAAGATAGAAAGATAGAAAGATAGATAGATAGATAGATAGATAGATAGATAGATAGATAGATAGAAAGATAGAAAGAGACAGCTAGATTGGTTAGAGCACTGGGCCTGGAATCAAGAAGACCTGAGTTTAAATCCAGTCTCAAACACTAATTGTGTGACCTGGGGCAAGTCATTTAACACTGTTTACCTCAGTTTACTTCTCTGTAAAATGAACTGGAGAAGGAAAAGGCAAACTACTCCAGTATTTTCACCATGAAAACTCCATATGGGGTTTCAAAGAGTCAAACATGATATGATTTATCAGCTACAAAGAGAGAGAGAGAGAGAGAGAGAGGTGGGGTAGGGGTTATTAAGTTCTTATCATATACTAGACACTGTTCTCAGCACTGGGATACAAAAAAAATGACCCCTATTCTCATTCTAATGGGGCAAGACAATACCTAAAGGGAGAAATGGAAGGTAGTGGGGTAAGGAAGCCAATGTAGAGGTACTTAGGAAAAGCTTATGAATTGATTGATTGATTTGTTCTGTATGTTTGTTATGTGTCAGACTACCCTGGAATGAAAGCTGTTAGAGGACAAGAACCAAGTCCTATCTTTGTCCTGTAAAGTGCCCAGCAGAGTATAGATTTTTAATCCATGTTAAAAAACAATAATGAGCCATCGGGACTGCCACATACATATTCCATATAGAAGAAAATTCCAATTGCAGTTACAAAGCTCCTGGTCTTAGCATCTCTTTCTGCTTCAGCTGATATATAGTGTAAATCTAAAACTTATTTAAAAACCTGTCTAGATGCGACAGCTTTTAATTAATCTTCCCTTAGTTTTTATACTATATGGTACCTGGAAGATGCAAGATCAATCACAGCTGTATTGTAATGTAGAGTTGCAAGACAGAAAGATAAATGAGCTATCAAGCTTAGCATTTTGATAGCTAAGTTAATTTAACTAGCTCAGGAGCATACTGTAGATAGGTGGATAAAGTTGTGAGCTGGGGCATTCAGTGCTGTAACTGTGACTGGAGTATGTGATTAAGGAAAGAAAGGATTTGGCTGTTTCTGGTTAGTCATAGAATAAGAAAATGTTGAACTAGAAGAGACCCTATATATCACCCAGGGCAACCCCTTCATTTTACAGAGGAGAAAATGGATGGCTAAAGAAGGAAAACACCTCCCCCAAGGTGACAGGGTGAGTTATTAACAAATCATGATGAGAAGCCAAGTCTCCCAATTTCCCCTTCACTCATGCTTTTCATGATGCCTTGCTATCTTTTATGGAAGCTTAACTCCATGATGAGAAGGCATGATTTGGGGTGGCAAGATCATATTTCTAGTACTCTCAGACCACTTGAGTCAGCCATATTAAATCTTATTATCTATTAGATAAATTAAAAAGTTCCTCCATTAGGGGAAGTCCTTCATAACATAACATCACCCTAGATAGAAAATGCACATGGTGTTTCTCCAACTGTAAGCTCATCAAATGTAGGTACTGTTTCATGTTCCTCCTGCTCATCATAGTGCCTAGAATATAGCAGGGGATTAATAACTGTCTTGATCATTTATTTAAATTAATTTATTGTATTGGTTGGGCATTTGTGTTATGATATGGACAAAGCATGGTCATCATGACTGTTATCACCATACGACACTTAAATACCAATTTAATGTTCCTAAAGTACTTTGAATAGGCTATTTCATTTTAGTCTCACAGCAGACATACAGGTATTGTCCCCATTCTACAGATGAAAAATCAGAGGCTCAGTAAGACTAAGAGACTTCAGAGCTTAGTATTAAAGTGATGATTAAAGATGACTTCAATAGGAACAAGTGTCATGACATTTAGGTTTGCTAAACTGATAAATCAAGGGGATATTGTCTATATCATTTGCCTGAATTTTAGTAAAACATTCGATAAAATTACTCAGTATTCTTCTGGAAGAAGGGGAAGCATTGACATGTAAGTGATCAAACTCAAAAGAAAATATTCACTCATAGTTCCATCTTGACCTAAAAGGAGGAGTTCACCATCTCAGTGCCACAGAGATCTCCCATGGTCCTGTGCCTTGGAATTTTTTTTTATTAAAAATGGTTTACAAGTATAATTACCATCTTTATCAATTTTTCAGATAATACAGTACTAGAAAGAATAGCTAATATATTAGAACACAGAGTAAAGATCCAAAAATATTTTGACAACCTAGATTTTTATAGGAATAAATGCAAAATCTTGCACTTAGGTTCAGATAAATTCACAAGTATGTGATCAATCAATAAATATTTATAAAGTACCTACAATGTGACAGGCCCCAATGCTAAGCAGTTATGTCTTGACAGTAGTTTGCCTGAAAAAAATCCAGAAGTCTTTGTGGACTGCTAATGTTGTTATTACCCCCATTTTACAGATGAAAAATCAAAGGCTCATTAAGAATAAAAGACTTCATAGCTTAGTTTAAAGAGATCTTTAATGAAGATGACTTTAATAGGAATAAGTGTCATGATATTCAGCCTTGCTAAACTGGCAAATCAGTCGATGTGATTCAGCAGATTATACATATATATAAAATCCAATCTTGTGCTGCATTAAAAGAGGCATAGTTTTCAGAAATAAGGAGATGATAGTCAAACCGCTTTGTGATCTAGTTAGGTTGCATCAGGCATGTTATCTTCAGTTCTGACACCCCATTTTAGAAAGAACACTGATGAGAGATCCAGAGGAAAGTAACTCGAATGGTGGAAGTTTTGGGGTCCATGCCACCCAAGTACTGGTGGAAGGAAATGAGGATATTTAGCATAGAGAGGAGTTTGGCTCTCTTCAAGAACTTGCTATGGAGGAAGGATTTAATTTGTTTTGCTTGGTCCCCTGTGGCAGAACTAGGCACACTGAGTTTTCAAAAGGTACAGACTTGAGCTTGCTATTAGGGTGAAACTTCCTAACTCTTCCCTGTCCAAAAGGAGAATGAGCTGCCTCAGTAGCTGATGAGTTTCCCTCCACCAGAGCTTTTCAATTTGGGGCATTTTATAGTGGTGATTTTTTTCCCCAGTATGGACTGGACTGTGATTTTGTGGTCCTATTTCTTGTTCTCAGACCCAGCTTATTAGCTTTACAAAATTTTTATGTCTCTGTATCTTTTTTTCCCTTTGTTTTGCTTTGCTTTTGAGAGGCAGATGGGTGTAGCAGATAAAGAGCTGGCCTTGAAAAGGAACTGGTTCAAACCCAACTTCTGACACATCTTGACTGTATGACCCTGAGCAAGTTGCTTAACCTCTCATGGTCCCAGGTAACTCTTCTAAAAAAGACAAGTTGCAGAAGGGTTGCTGACCGGCATTGGCAGAAGGAGAATCCTCCCTGGGGAAATTTCCAACAGCAATGAAATCACAGTGGGAGTGAGAAGTGGGGAGGAAGCAAAGTAATCCCATTTCAAGTTTAAAGATAAATCCCCTAACTCAAGAGTTCTTACCTTTTTTTGTATAGTGGTCTCCTTTGCAGTATGGCAAAGCCCATGAACCACTTCTCAAAATAATGTTTTTAAATGCATGAAATAAAATACATAGGATAACAAAGAAACCATTAAAAAATAAATTCATGGACCTCAGGTTTAGAACCTTTATCCTTGGTGGATTCTTTTCTTATTATTATTATTATTATCCTTCTAATATCTAATTAGGATATTTGTTAAGGCACTGTGTCAGGCATGATGCTTAGCAAGAGAGTAGGAGGAAAGATATTAAAAAACATTGGAGCCCAGAAACAGTCCCTACCCTCAAGGATTTTACATTCTAATAGCAGGAAATGGCATATGCATGAATAGTATATGCAAAATACATACAAAATACATGTAAGATAATATTAGGAGGAAGGTACTAGTAACTGAGGGGACTGGGAAAAGGCTTCCCATATTTGAGCTGAGTCATGAAGGAAATCCAGAGATGAGGAGAAAGCAGTATTCTAGGGACAGAAGGCAGTCAATGAGAAGCTCCTTTGTGAAATGTGTAAAATTGTCCACAATTCAAACTGTGTGTTTTCTAAGCATGGACATTGATGGAATCCTGATTCCCCCCCCCCTAATTTGCAAGGATGGAGAACCTTAATTTATTGTTCCAGAAAGTATAGAATAAAGCTTCTAATTTTATTCCTCAGGATATATTCTTCCATCAAAAGAAATGTCACCATGTGTAATGGGGAAGGGAGTGGGTGGGTAAGAGATATAGTAGGGATTTTTGTTTAAATAGCTTTGCCACTTACTCTTTGTGAACTCAGTCAAATCTTAAACATTTGGAACCTCAGTTTCCTCATTTATGAAATGAAGAAGTTGAACTAAATGATCACTGAGACCCTTTCAGACTCTAAGTCTTTGGTATTTTGTTGCTAAAACCTGTCATGTTGTATTTTTGCAACTATAGCCTTATTAGTATAGACAAGATTTAGGGAAATATATTTGCCCCCTTTTAAAAGGAATAATCATTTTTAAAAGATTTTTAGTGCATTAATTACACATAATTGTAATTCTCCTGCATCATTTTTTCTATGTTTTTAAAACAAGTATGATTGTATTATTTTTAACATCTACTAGCTGAGTGTTTCTGAGTAGTTTCTACATGGTTTAACTTTAATGAGTAGGTGTTGAAGAAAACAATCCACACTATGCATCTTAGCTAAAAAGTCTGTCATAGATGCATTTATTATTTTATGAGCAGTTTGCTTGGAGAGAGAGGGGTTCTGGCCAACAATGTTCCCCTACTAAACAGAACACTGATTCAAGCAATTTTCAGCTCACATTTTATAGTAACTGTGAAACAAAAGATGAAGAAATTACATAGAAAAGAAAGAACAAAAGTCCGCAGTTATCAGTTTTAATTTTGAATTACTTACCAAAGGGAACAATGGTCATGGGAGCACACCCTTTAGGAAAGATCTGACTTGTCTAAAAACTAAGAACGCTTCCTCTCTTGTCTAGTCAGTGGTTCTGACTTCTCCCAAGATTAAAAAACACTCCCAAATTCTAATCTGGTCAGCCATTCAAAGCATGCATGGGAGACCAAGGACACCAGACCAAGGACACTGTTACAACAGTCATTCTTAATTTTTGCAGTACAACAAAGTCTTTAATGCTATAGGCTTCCTCAGGAGGCTTATGAGACCTGACTCGGAAACCTTTTTCTAATAGTTGATTGAAATAATGGTATATATTGAAAACTAATACAATCATATATCCTTTAAAAAAATCAAGAATTTAAATTGGCTTCCCTAAGGCCTGGAGTCCCAATTATGGGGATTCACTGTGGCCATTTAAGAGTCAGCATAGTATAATAGTAAAGGCGCTGGCTCTAGAGTTCCAATAGCTACTTTAAAATCCTATTTCTGTTGATATTAAGTGACCTTGGGCAAGTCACTTCCACCTCCCTGAGATTCACCTCTAAAATGAAAGGATTTAAGTAGAGAGCCCCTTAGTTCCCTTCCAACTCTCAATCCATCATTCTTAGGACTTTCCACATCTGGATTTATGAACCTAAAATGGATTGCACATAAATATTTTGAATGGACTACACCTACTTTTATCTTCATATCCAGACCTTTTGGGGACCCTTCATAAGCTGCAGCAGTCCCATTCTTTCTGTAGGAACCACCCTTATCCATTCTTAGGGGATGAGCCTCCTAGTGTTTCCTCTTTCCAAAACCATAGAATGATCCCTATTTCAATGGCTGGGTTTTTCAAGAGCATGCCATTCAGTACCTAGTCAGCAGTCTACAAACCATCAAGTTATGTTAGAACTTTCATGCCATTGTAGAAAGAAGTTAGATTAGATGAATGCATTCTCTTCCTAAAACCATTTATATGTTCACCTTCTACTCTGTAATCCTCTCAGGGCTCAAGAATTAATCCTACAATTATTGTTCTCATAGTTTTCTTTTTACAAAAAATGATGCTGAAGCGACTGTTGCTCCAGGTGTTACAAAAGTCTCATCACTAGGTCTCCGGTAGTTTCAGAAGGCTTTGTTTCAGCTAATTCCTTAAGCAGCCTAGGATCCAAGTCATTAGATCTTACAATTCATTTTATTAATTCTAAATGTGTTTTAAAAGCAAGGAATATTAAAAAATGAAAATAAATTAGCAGATTTGATTATAAAAGATAGTCTCAGAGACTCTAATTCGCTGCAAATAAATATGCACAATAAAATAATGAGAATTGAGTGAAGAAGTGATCAAATGGTACAGATTACATTATATTTGGGCAGGGACCGTGTCTTAAGCTTCTTTGCATCCCTCACTGTGCCCAGCTTAGTGCCAGGTATTGATAAATGCTCGATAAAAGCTTTACAAATGATTGAATAATTGCTACTGGCAGATTCCAAGTCTATCTAGGAGGCCTCCCAGAAAAAGACTTTGTGATACAGTTCTGCTATAGTTTTTAATGTTTAGCTCTTCTTCAAATTTAACATTCTCATTAGAAAGAGCTGGAAGGGAAAAATTATGAAACTAAATTAAATCCCAAAGAAACAGATGAGAAAGACTTTAAAGAATAGCTTATTAAAGACATGCAACATAAAACAACAACAACAGGAGAGAAGGCATAAATAGAATGACTAAATGACAGATCTGGGGAGCTTTGTTCAACTTCTTTGAAAGGAAAAATAAAAATAAAAAAGAAGGGGCCTCCAATCCCAGTGATCACAATGGAAAGGACTTGCATCTTAGCAAATGATTATATTGAAACTGAGGGATGAGTTGGGGCTTGTGTTTGGACATTTTTATCTCCCAAAGAATGTAGAGAAATTGGGGAAAGATAGGAATACTCAAGTCCAAATGACTAAATAAAAAGGAAAGGTTATTGTAGAGGAGCAGTTGTATTATTGTATTATTGTAGCCCAGTGGATGGAGTGCCAGATCTGGAGTCAGGAAGCCCCAAGTTCAAATATAGGCTCTTCCCAGTTGTGTGACCCTGGACGAGTATCGATTCTAAGGCAGAAGGTAAGGGTTTAAAATGAAAAAAGCTACTGCAGTGTATGTAATACTAAAGGAAGTAGGTTATTTTTCAAACCTGGATTTCTCCTCTATCTAGCATTACAGAAATCAAATAGTATTCAGGGCCTAAAGAGTCTTCCTTTAACAATTTTATTCATATTAGGTGTGTGTCATAGAATCCAGGGTGACACCTAGATGGCAGCTCAGGAGCATGATGGATAGGTAAAACATTGGACTTAAAAATAGGAGGACCTGAATTTGAATCCTATCTCAAACACTAGATCTGTCCTCCTAAGTGAATCATTTATAACATCTAAGTTTCCTCATCTATAAAATGGGGGTAATAATAACTCCTATCTAAAAAAAGTCTATTGTGAGGCTCAAATGAGATAATCTATGAAAAAACTCTATAAATGAGATAATATATTAAAAAAACTCCATGAAGGCTATTGTGAGGCTCAAATAAGATAACATATTAAAAAAAACTCCACAAATGCTAGTTATTATTATCAAGGATTAAGTATATGTTTGCTAAAGAAATGAAAAAATAAATAAAATCATGAATTAGAAAATAACTGAGGAATCAATTAGTTTAATAATCTCATTTCACAGATGAGGAAATTAAGGCCCATAGAAGTGAAATGACTACCCCAGGTTATCCAACAAGCTCGTAAAAGGACATGGACTTAAAGCCTGGTTTTCTTAACCTAACACACTCCCTTGCCTCCCACTATGAGACACACTTCAGAAAGGTTCAGAAACAAAATGGTAAAATGTGTAATTTTTTCTCAAATCAGAACCCACTCTCCCAAAGGATATGCAGCTTACCTTTTCCTTGCCTCTAAACCTGGGGTGGGGCGGGGGGGGGGGG